>NC_135818.1:12506839-12766049 GCF_964213995.1 Mustelus asterias | reverse complement strand
GTGGTATTGTCGCTGGACTAGCAATCCAAAGACCCAGGGTAATGATCTGGGGACGTGGGTTCAAATCCCACCTTGGCAATTAGTGAAATTTTAGGGCGGCACAGTGGTTAGCATTGCTGCATCACAGCGCCAGGGATCCAGGCTCGATTCCTGGCTTGGGCGACTGCCTGTGCGGAGTCTGCACATTCTTCCCGTGTCTGCGTGGGTTTCCTCCCACAGTCCAAAGATGCGCAGGTTAGGTTGATTGGCCATGCTAAATTGACCCTAGTTTTGGGGGGATTAGCAGGGTAAATATGTGGGGTTACGGGGCTAGGGTGGGATTATTGTCGGTGCAGGCTTGATTTGCCGAATAGCCTCCTTCTGTACTGTAGGGATTCTTCTTCTTCTTCTGAGAGGTAGGTTTAAAGGAATGGCTTAAAGAGATAAAGTGAGGTAGAGTGATAGGGAGGGTGTTGGGAGGGAATTCCAAACCCTAGTGTCTGGGTAACTAAAGATGCAGCCACAAATCATGAACCAATTAAAATTGGGAATGCAAAAGAGGTCAGGATTTGAGGAGCACCTATATATCAATGGTTATAGGGCTGGGGGAGATTCCAGAGGGGCGAAACAATGGAGGGATTCAAAAACAAGGATGGGAATTTTAAAATCATAATGCCTTTTGACTGGGAGCTAATGTAGGTCAGCGAGCATAGGATAATAGGCAAACAGGACCCAGTGCGAGTTAAGACACGTGCAGAAGAATTTTGTTTTATGATAGCGTTTTATGAATTTCCCCACCACCATTGCCAGAGAGAATGGAAAATTTGGCGCTCAGCCAAATCTCTGGTCACTGCAGCGAGATGGGGAAATCCCACTGGCACGAACGGCCAGAGAATCCCGCCCCATCGCCATGTGCAGAATTGTCATGTTGACTTCACTAAATTCTCAATCAGTTACATATTAACTCTGAGTTTGATCAAATAGGGGATTGGGCTGTGTGTCTATGTGTTACTTGTGGAACAGTGGGCCGGATTTTCCAGTCACACCTCTGCCCCGGGACCAAATATTCCCGCCCGTGATCAATGGACCTGTGGATGGTCCATTCAAATTTTCCATTCTGCACATGGCGATTCCCGCGGTGGGCAGGACTGGAAAATTTACCACGGTGCCTTTCTCCTTAATTCCCTCACACACTTACGTTTGTGTGGTTGTGGCAAAATACAATGGCAAATGGGAGACGAGATTCAAGGGTTTTCTAGTTTTATAACAGTGACTACAGTGATGTGTTTGCCGGTTTGTTGTATTTCTTATAAATCTGATTCATCTCAGAGGAGTTCAGAGTTGAGGAGATCTTATGGCACAGTGGATAGCATCCCTACCCCTGAGCCAGAAGCTCTGGGTTCAATTCCCACCCCAGGACTTGATGGACATGGAAGGTGCATTCATAACGCAGTCAAACAGGTTGAGTATCAACCTGCAAAATCCTTCCAGTGGCAGTTGGTAAGAGTGGGAGAGACTCCTGGTCAGCCATGCTCGATGTGGAGTGGCGCCCCTCAAGCTGTAAGCCTCTGCTAACAGGTTAGTGACTTGTTCCAGGGAAAACCTCGCCAAGGGAACAGATGAAAGTCTGCCCTGAATCTAGGGGTGGGGAGAGGAACAACAATGCTGAGATGACATAAGTTCTACATTTATATCAGTTTTATTTGCAGTACTTTAAAATATCTCAGCACTTAAAAGATTTCTTTGCACATCTCTCTCAGCCAGAATCCAGGTCAGTCTTCCAGAACTTTCTTTCTGATGTCAGTCACTTAAGCTCACTACCTCCACCCACAGGCCTAAATAGTTTTGTACGGTGAACACAGATCAGGGAACAGACTAACACAGATTAATTAAACCATTGCACACTACCACTACACTTCCAAATTATTTAATTGATGACCAGATTTAGAATATGCTGAGATTGTGCAAGATACAAGTTTTTTTCTCCACTACCTCTTCCCACAAGCATGGTCAAAAATAAAAGCCGCTGAAGGTGCAGGTTTGTGTCGAAGATACAAAATGCAAAATATCATTTTAAGAGCAAAAATGCATTTCAGCATTCTCTCACATGCCGCAGCGCTGGTGCTGATCCTTCCTCATGTCTTATTTATCGAAGATTGAATAGCAATCACAGCATGAGCAGAAAGATGCAGTTTAAATATCTGACAAAATCAGCCCCCTGCTCATGCAGGTACTTTCCTTCAAGTATCCAGGTTGACCCAAAGGAAACGGATCTCCAAACGCCCTGTGGACTACAGCTGATATTTCACAGTGATTTATGCAAAAGGATGTGGAAAGGAAAAGTGATGCTTCAGCTCCAAACAGCATCAGAGCCTAACTGCAAAACAGCGCAGGGCTTAAACTTACTGCTGCTGCACCAGGACAATTGAACCTCCCCTACATTAAAGTTTCAAGCTTATTTATTAGTGTCACAATTACATTAACACTGCAATGAAGTTTCTGTGAAAATCCCCTAGTCGCCACACCCAGGCGTTTGTCTGGGTACATTGAGGGAGAATTTAGCACGGCCAATGCACCTAACCAGCACGTCTCTTGGAGGAAACTAGAGCACCCGGCGGAAACCATTGCAGGAATGGGGAGAACATGCAGACTCCGCACAGACAGTGACCCAAGCGGGGAATCGAACCCGGGTCCCTGGCGCTGTGAGGCAGCAGTGCTAACCACTTTGCCGCCCATACACCTGCATGTCAAGGCATCTCATGTGGAAAACACTGCAGAGGTCTGCAAAGGAGAATGAAGGAAATAATTAAAGGCCATTCCCATCAGGAAAAAGGTACAAAAGTCACGTACCAACCGACTCAAGAACAGCTTCTTCCCTGCTGCCACCAGATGTTTGAATGGACCTACCATATATTAAGTTGATTTTTCTCTATACCCTAGCTATGACTGTAACGCTACATTGTGCACCCTCTCCTCTCCCTATGTACTCTGTGAACGGTATGTTTCATCTGTATAGCACGCAGGAAACAATACTTTTCACTGTATTCCAATACATGTGACAATAATAAATCTAATCAAATCAAATCAGTGATGCATTCTCTCCTACATTCTGTAATCTGGGCTCATCGGCGTGGCTTAATTTCACTTCCTCTTTCCTCTTTATTCCTGCAACTTCACAATCCCGATAAACGAGGGGCAGTCACAGCTCAGGATGCATTGAAACCATTTCGCTCACATGGATTTTTCCCAAATTCGTAAACATTGCTTTCCACAGGTCTTTTTGCAGTCTTTGCCTCCCTGAGGTTAGTCATTTTTAAAAACGTTTAAAGGATCTCCTGGAAATGCTGAAAGAGTCCAAGAGAATGCCTACTTGTATTTTTAAAGACAATGCCAGCAATCCAAAGGAAATCAGCGTCACCAATGTAGAAAATGTGGCTGCTTTGACACAATACTCAGCAACCGGTGGCACAGTGGTTAGCACTGCTGCCTCACAGTTCCACAGACCTAGGTTTGATCTCGGCCTTGGGTGACTGTCTGTGTGGAGTTTGCGCGTTCTCCCCATGCCTGCATGGGTTTCCTCCGGGTGCTCCGCTTTCCTCCCACACTCCAAAGATGTGCAGGTTAGATTGACTGGTGATACTAAATTGTCTCTTGACATCAGGGGGATTAGCAGGGTAAATATGTGGGCTTACGGAGATAAGGCTTGGGTGGGATTGTTGTCGGTGCAGGCTCGATGGGCCGAATAACCTCCTTCTGCACTGTCGGGATTCTATCAATCTAACAGAAATAACCTCTGAATAAGTCGACAAGTAAAGCATGGTGGCACAGTGGTTAACACTGCTGTCTCGCAGCATCAGGAACCTGGGTTCGATTCCCAGCTTGGGTCACTGTCTGTGCAGAGTCTGCACATTCTCCCTGTGGGTTTTCTCCAGGTGCTCTAGTTTCCTTCCAGTCTGAACAACATGCTGGCTAGGTGCATTGGCCATGCTAAATTCTCCCTTCGTGTATCTGAACAGGCGTCAGAGTGTGGCGATGCGGGAATTTTCACAGTAATGTCATTGCAGTGTTAATATAAGCCTACTTGTGACACTAATAAATAAACTTTAAGTACATGTACAGAAACCTGATGAGAGGGACAAAAATACAATGTACTCCAGTATCTGGGGACCCCAGACTGAATATTAGTATTCTACATCCTTCATGTGCAGATTCTATTTCCCCTCTGTAAGTACAATATTGCAAAGCAGTAAGCAGATGGCACCTTTCATTTGCCTCTTTGTCTTTATCCATACTTTGTCAACCGATACTTTTGAGTAAGAAGGAAGCTTCCCTTGACAATTGAGTTATTTTTCCGAGACAGAGATACAGAAAGAATGCCGCAGTTGCATTTAGCAGTGACTACAAATGTGAAAAAAAGATTCTTTCTACTGAGGGTCGGCCTTTAGATAGTTGGATGGTGCACTGACCTGGGCTTACACTGTGCATTAGATAACACAGTATTATACAGAGGGTAAGTCCTTCAGCAGCAAGCAGGATTCTATATTCAGACCTCCTGCCCATACGAAATATGGCATTTCAAATGTGAGGTACAAATTAAATGTGAGGGTGAATATTTTGCTCTTTTTGAAAGAAAAAGTGGGTTAATAACCCTGTGCTTTTATGCCAATTTCCTAATCATAAAATCCCTACAGTGCAGAAGGAGGCCATTCAGCCCATCGAGTTTGCACCAGCAACAATCCCACCCAGGCCTTATCCCTGTGATCCCACATATTTATCCCGCTAATCCCTCTAACCAATGCATCCCGGGACACTAAGGGGCAATTTAGCATGGCCAATGCACCTAACCTGCACATCTTTGTTCTGTGGGAGGAAGCTGGAGCTCCCGGAGGAAACCCACGCAGATATGGGGAGAACGTGCAGACTCCGCACAGACAGTGATCCAAGCCAGGAATTGAACCCGGGTTCCTGGCACTGTGAGGCAGCAGTGCTAACCACTGTGCCACTGTAAAATGAAGAAAATGCTTAACTGAGCATATGTCCGCACTAGGGCTGCCAAACCTCTAGGATAGGCCTGGAGTCACTGTGAATTGAAAAATAGTCTCCAGGACACCGCGACCCTGGAGAAAAATCATCTGGATCTTTTTTTTAAATTCTTCAATTTTCCGTGAACATTTCCCTTCAGCAGATATATAAATAATGAAAATGATTGGGGTTGGGGGTTATTTGGGTGACAATTCCATTTATCCAATTGGGTAATAAGTCTTTCTGCTTTCCAATTGGTGTAGGGAGGCAGCGTGTCACAAGGACGGACGTGTTCATAGAATCCGTACAGTGCAGAAGGAGGCCAGTCAGCCCATCGAGTCTGCACTGACTCTCTCCCCTCACTCTATCCCCATAATCCCACCCAATCCACATAGCCCGCACATCTTTGGAGTGTGGGCGGAAACTGGAAGACCCGGAGGAAATCGGGCAGCATGATGGCACAATGGTTAGCACTGCTGCCTCTCAGTGCGAGGGACCCGGGTTCGATTCCCGGCTTGGGTCACTGTCTGTGTGGAGTCTGCACGTTCTCCCAGTGTCGTCTGCGTGGGTTTCCTCCGGGTGCCCCGGTTTCTTCCCACAGTCCAAAGATGTGCAGGTGAGGTGTACTGGCTAAATTCTCCTTCAGTGTCCCCGAATAGGCACCGGAGTGTGGCGACTAGGAGATTTTTCACAGTAACATCATTGCAGTGTTAATATAAGCCTACTTGTGACTAATAAATAAACTTTAACTTTCAACTTTAATCCACGCTGACATGGGGAGAATGTGCAAAGTCTGCACAGACAGTCAATCCACCCAAGGCCAGAATTGAACCCTGGTCCCTGATGTTGTGAGGCAGCTAACCACTGTGCCACCCTATGGCTGGAACATGGGAGCAAGTCATCTGATCAAAGTTCCAGGAATACATTTAATCACAGTTGGCGAGCCTGATTCCACACGAACCAACACTCGCCTTTGCACAGAGTAAAGAGGAAAACTGCTCACCTGCTGGCTCTCGGTTCCTCGCCTCCTTCAGGTAATGTAAAGCTTTATCGTAATCCCCAAGATGGTAATAAGCCACACCAGAGCGATACAGGGCTTTGAAATTATCTCCTTCCTTTTTGAGGACTTTGAGACAATATTCCTTCACTCGTTCATAATTCACTAGTTCTGCTTGTAGTAAGCAAGCTGTTGAGAAAGATGAAGGAAAAAGAACCACAAGGAATCAGTTGTTAGAATTTTTTAATAACATACTGGATCACTGACACAAAAATGAATCTCAAACAAGAAGTTGTGTCTACGGTGATTTTGGCTGGGGAGGCGATGGCCTAATCACTAGACTATTATAGAACCCCTACAGTACAGAAGGAAGCCATTTGGCCCATCGAGTCTGCACCGAACACAATCCCACCCAGCCCTATCCTCACAACCCCATGCATTTACCCTAACTAGTCCCCCTGACACTAATGGGTAATCTAGCATAGCCAATCCACCTAACCCATATATCTTCGACTGTGGGAGGAAATCTAAATTCTGAGCTAATATTCTGGGGATCGGGGTTCGAATCCCGCCATGGCAAATGGCAGAATTTGAATTCAATACAAATTATCTGGAATTAAGTATCTACTTAATAATGTCATAAAAACACATCTGGCTCACTAATGCCCTTTAGGTAAAAAAATCTGCCATCCTTACCTGGTCTGGTCTACGTGTGACCCCAGAGCCACACCAACTGCCCTCAAAACAAGGGTAACTAGCGATGGGCAATAAATGCTGGTCAGCCAGCAACGTCCATGTCCTGTGAATTAATTTTTTTAAAGTTTACGGTTCTGCACTAACCAATAAGCCCAAAGGCTGCATCTCTTGTGCTGGAGTTTTACAATTAGTCTCCAATTTTTATTCATGCAGTCATGAGACGTGGGCGTCGCTGTCTGGGCCAGCATTTATTGCCCATCCCTAGTTGCCTTTGAACTGAGTGGCTCGTTCAGCCTTTTCAGAGAGAGGTTAAGAGTCAACCACATTGCTGTGGATCTGGAGTCACATGTAGGCCAGACCAGGTAAGGACGGCAGATTTCCTTCCCAGAGCACATTAGTGAATCAGATGGTTTTTACAACAATGGTCCAGTTTTTTAATTGTAGATTTGTTTTTTAATTGAATTCAAATTCCATGATCTGCCGTGGTGGGATTCGAACCCAGAACCTGGGTTACCAGTCCAGCGACAATACCACTGGACAATTGCCTCCCCTTAATTCATAATAGCTAACATGATTGGATGTCCAATTAATGGAGATTACAATGGACACAGCCACCATTGACAAGTTGAGGCAGATTTTTGCTATCTGTGGCATCCCAGTGATCTTAGCGTCAGACACTGGCACAGCATTTACAGCGGAAGAATTAAAAAAAAAAATTACAAGTCAAATGGTACTCGCCATATTTGGCCAATTAGATGTGGTCAGCAGCTCCTGAGGGCAGGCCTTCCTCAATGAGGCACCATATAAATGCAAGTTGTTCTTGTTACAGACACAGGAAATTAAGGAAAATGTCTGCTGCAGTATTCAGTGTGGCCGAGAGGGGTTGCCAACCTTACACAGTGAAAGCATCTATGGGAGGTTGATGAATGATTCATAATGTGGCCAAACAGATAGGTCTGCATAGCTTGATGCCATGTGTATAAGGATAAAGACTTCTATATAGGCAATTTATGGATAGAGAACCGGCTAATGTGCAAGAAACAGTGAATGGGGATAAGGGGTTCTTTTTCAGGTTGGCGACCTCTCATAGAATTATAGAATCCCTACAGTGCAGAAGGAGGCCATTCGGCCCATCAAGTCTGCATTGACTCTCTGACAGAGTATCTTACCCAGGCCTTCTCCCCTGCCCCATTCCCGTAACCTTGTGCGTTTACCAATCCCTCTAACCTACACACCTTTAGAGTGTGGGAGGAAACCGGAGCACCCGGAGGAAACCCACGGGGAGAATGTGCAAACTCCACACAGACAGTCACCCGAGGCTGGAATTGAACCCGGTGTTGTGAGGCAGCAGTGCTAACGAGTGGACGTCCACAGGGATCAGTGTGGGACTGCAACTGTTTACAATATATATTAATGACTTGTGAGGAAGGAAATGAATGTACTGTAGTCAGATTTGTAGACAACATAAAAGTAGGTGCAAAGGCAAGTTACGAGAGGGATACAAACAGTTTGCAAAGTGATATGCTTATTTTGGAAGGGAAAACAAAAGCACAGAGTTGTAATGACTTTAATCAGGCAATTGAGGTTGTCCTGTTAGAATATGAGCTCCCTGATTAAGGGCCAATCAGGGAGCCTCTTGCTTTGTACTTAACCAGGCGTGTCAGTTCCTCTGGGACTCCGAGTGTAGGCTGCTAACTAAAAGCACTCTGTATGCTGTTGTCAGACTTGTAAATAAGGGGAATTTGGTGAAAGGACTTCTGCCTCTGAGGATTTATTACAAGAGTATTATTTAAATAGAGAAAACAATGCTGAGAGGATGCTTCCCCTTCTTGATGCTCTAATTCTTGACGCTCTCTTGAGAAGGAAGAGTTTCTCACTGTTTACACTGTCCATACATAGAACATAGAACATAGAACATAGAAAGCCACAGCACAAACAGGCCCTTCGGCCCACAAGTTGCGCCGATCACATCCCCACCTCTAGGCCTATCTATAGCCCTCAATCCCATTAAATCCCATGTACTCATCCAGAAGTCTCTTAAAAGACCCCAACGAGTTTGCCTCCACCACCACCGACGTCAGCCGATTCCACTCACCCACCACCCTCTGAGTGAAAAACTTACCCCTGACATCCCCCCTGTACCTACCCCCCAGCACCTTAAACCTGTGTCCCCTCGTAGCAACCATTTCAGCCCTTGGAAATAGCCTCTGAGAGTCCACCCTATCCAGACCCCTCAACATCTTGTAAACCTCTATCAGGTCACCTCTCATCCTTCGTCTCTCCAGGGAGAAGAGACCAAGCTCCCTCAACCTATCCTCATAAGGCATGCCCCCCAATCCAGGCAACATCCTTGTAAATCTCCTCTGCACCCTTTCAATGGCTTCAACATCTTTCCTGTAATGAGGTGACCAGAACTGCGCGCAGTACTCCAAGTGGGGTCTAACCAGGGTCCTATAAAGCTGCAGCATTATCTCCCGACTCCTAAACTCAATCCCTCGATTAATGAAGGCCAGTACGCCATACGCCTTCTTGACCGCATCCTCCACCTGCGAGGCCGATTTAAGAGTCCTATGGACCCGGACCCCAAGGTCCTTCTGATCCTCTACACTGCTAAGAATGGTACCCTTCATTTTATACTGCTGCTTCATCCCATTGGATCTGCCAAAATGGATCACTACACACTTATCCGGGTTGAAGTCCATCTGCCACTTCTCCGCCCAGTCTTGCATTCTATCTATGTCTCGCTGCAACTTCTGACATCCCTCCAAACTATCCACAACACCACCTACCTTGGTGTCGTCAGCAAACTTACCAACCCATCCCTCCACTTCCTCATCCAGGTCATTTATGAAAATGACAAACAGCAAGGGTCCCAGAACAGATCCCTGGGGCACTCCACTGGTCACTGACCTCCATGCAGAGAAAGACCCCTCCACAGCCACTCTCTGCCTTCTGCAGGCAAGCCAGTTCTGGATCCACAAGGCAACAGCCCCTTGGATCCCATGCCCTCTCACTTTCTCAAGAAGTCTTGCATGGGGGACCTTATCGAACGCTTTGCTGAAGTCCATATAGACCACATCCACCGCTCTTCCTTCGTCAATGTGCTTGGTCACATTTTCAAAGAACTCAACCAGGCTCGTAAGGCACTTGGAATCTTGAATATCTCTATCAAGTCTCTTCTCAGCCTTCTTTTCAAACCATAGAATCATTACTGTGCAGAAAGAGGCCATTCTACCCATCGGGTCTGCACTGACTCTCCAAAAAAGCTACCCACCCATGCCCTCCCCTTCACCATATCCCTGTAACCCTGCACATTTGCCATGGCTAACCCACCTAACCTTCACATCTTTGGGCACTAAGGGGTAATTTAGCATGGCCAATCCTCCTAACCAGCACATCTTTGGAGTGTGAGAGGAAACCACAGCATCTGCAGGAAACCCACGCAGACACGGGGAGAACGTGCAAACTCCACACAAACAGTGACCCGGGGCCAGAATCGAACCCGGGTCCCTGGCGCTGTGAGATAGCAGTATTAACCACTGTGCTACCCTTTTCTCCAAGGAAAACAGACCCAATCTCTCTAATCTTTCCTCATAGTTACAGTCCTTTATTCCTGGAATCATTCATGTGAACCTGATATCATAGAATCATAGAATCCCTACAGTGCCGAAGGAGGCCATTCGGCCCATCGAGTCTGCACCAACCACAATCCCACCCCAGGCGCTATCCCCACAAATTTACCCCGCTAATCCCTCTATCCTACATGTTCCCTGACACTAAAGGGTAATTTAGCATGGCCAATCAACCTAACCCGCACATCTTTGGACTGTGGGAGGAAACCGGAGCACCCGAAGGAAACCCACGCAGACACGGGGAGAATGTGCAAACTCCACACAGACAGTGACCCAAGCTGGGAATCGAACCCAGGCCTCTGGAGCTGTGAGACAGCAGCGCTAATCCCTGTGCCACCCATATGACTGCCAAAAGGATGAGGGCAGAACTTAAGAGATTTTCTTTTATCTTTAGAATGGTGTTAGAACGTGTAGGACCACATCAGAAACAATGCTAGAATCAGAATCCACGCTAGCTAAAAGAGAACATAGAACAGTACAGCGCAGTACAGGCCCTTCGGCCCTCGATGTTGTGCCGAGCTTTGTCCGAAACCAAGATCAAGCTATCCCACACCCTATCATTCTGGTGTGCTCCATGTGCCTATGGATAAATATTGCAAAAAGGAAAATGTAAAAAGATATGAAAAGGACAGAAGTGATGGGTTCAACTGCTTCAGAGAGCTGGCAGTGGTGTGATAGTCAGTACAGTTATGCTGTTAAATTCTGATTAAGTGTCAGAGATGGATGACTGATCCTTCACTCACTGCCAGAGAACCATACTGTATAAACTCTGAAGGATTCAGGCGCAGTCTGTCCAACCTTTCCTGCAAGATAACCCCTGCCACCCCCCCCCCCCCCCCCCGCCCCCGCAACATCCCTGGGTATAGAATCTCATGCATGGTGTATTGGTTTCCATAAATAAGGCCAGCAGAGCCAGGTCTAACTTAAGCTGAAGCAACTATTTGAAGAATCGGGACTTAGGAATGGAGTAAATCATTTATATCTCGAACCCTGCTCTGCAAAACGTTGGACTGTACAATCTTCAGGAGCAATACACGGGTTTACTCTGTAAACTTCCCTGCCAGATTTACATAGCAAGTGGGCCGACATTTTAAGGTGAGAGATACAACATCATGGGCCGAAGGGCCTGTTCTGTGCTGTACTGTTCTATACGAGAGTGTCCAGAGAGGCAATTCTTTCACACAGAGGGTGGTGAGTGTCTGGAACGAGCTGCCAGAGGTAGTAGTAGAGGCGGGTACAACTTTGTCTTTTAAAAAGCATTTAGACAGTTCATAGAATCCCTACAGTGCAGAGGGCAGCCATTTGGCCCATCGAGCCTGCACCGGCAACAATCCCACCCAGCCCCTATCCCATGTATCTAAGCCCACGTATTTATCCAACTAATCCCCCTAACCTACACATCTTGGGACACCAAGGGGCAATTTAGCATGGCCAATCCACCTAACCTGCACATCTTTGGAGTGTGGGAGGAAATTGGAGCACCTGGAGGAAACCCACGCAGATATGGGGAGAATGTGCAAACTCCACACAGATCGTGACCTGAGGCCGGAATTGAACCTGGATCCCTGGCGCTGTGAGGCAGCAGTGCTAACCACTGTGCCACCGCGCTGCCCCAGTTACATGGGTAAGATGGCTATAGAGGGATACAGGCCAAATGCAGGCAATTGGGACTAGTTTAGTGGTTTGAAACAAAGGGTGGCATGGACAAGTTGAGCCGAAAGGCCTGTTTCCATGCTGTAGGCCTCTATGACTGATGCTTCATAGAACACATTGAGGCAAATTGTCCCATTCCGCCCGCCACAGGAATCATAGCGGCCGAGGTGCGGATCATGGAAAGATCTGTTGACCTTGGGCGGGATTTTCCAGTTTCGGGGTGAATGTGGCTGGAAAATCCCACTCATTGTCTCCTGCCAACATGCACTCACACTTGTTTACACATGCGTGGAAATCAATTGAGAGATTTGCAATGTGCCAGATTACCAGTATCAGTCTAGGCCTGTGCGGCCCTCTGCAAAAGCGCAATTAAGGACTGCGCGGTGTGGGGACATTAGAAGGATTGTAGAGGCGTTGGTGGACTTTCTTAACTATAGCATCAGCATGGAGGGACCAGGGCCAGGACAGGACTGGTAAGCCACCCCCAGATATTGACCCCCCCTCTGTATTTTCAAACTGCAAAGACGTGACATAGAAACGTATAAACTAGAAGCAGGAGGCAGCCATTCGGCCCATCGAGCCTGCCCCGTCATTCATTTTAATCATGGCTGATCATCAAATTCAATATCCTGATTCCCCCTTTCTCCCCATATCCCTTGATCCCTTTAGCCCCAAGTGCTATACCTAATTTCTTCTTGAAATCAGACAATGTTTTGGCCTCAATTACTTTCTGTGGTCGTGAATTCCACAGATTCACCGCCCTCTGGGTGAAGAAATTTCTCCTCACCTCAGTCCTAAAAATTTACCCCTTATCCTCAAACTGTGACCCCTAGTTCTGGACTCCCCCACCATTGGTAACATTCTTTCTGGATCTACCCTGTCTAATCCTGTTAGAATTTTATAAGTTTCTATGAGATCCCCTCTCACTCTTCTAAACTCCAATAAACATAATCCTAACCGACTTAGTCTCTCCTCATGTGACAGACCTGCCATCCCAGGAATCAGCCTGGTAAACCTTTGCTGTACTCCCTCTACAGCAAGGACATCCTTCTTCAGATAAGGAGACCAAAATTTCATACTCCAGCAGGACCAGGAGGCCTTTGAAACCCCCCGCGTGGTCGAGGGCAGGGTCAGCCACTGTGGCACTGGCAGCCTAGCACCCCGGCATTACCAAGGGGGCAGAGCCTGAGGGGGGCCAAGGGGTGCGGGACCTGAAAAAGGTGGAGCTTGATTGGCGGGGGGTGGTGGTGGGAGAGTGGCGGGGGGGGGGGGGGGGGCGGAGGAGCAGGAACTCTGCAGGGCAGGGCGAGGGAGAAAAATCGAGGGGGGGGGGACAAACGGCTGGGGCAGTGATTTGGGGGGGAGGGAGAGAGCGCGTTATCCAGGGCAGCAATCGGGGCAGGTGTCTGTGGTGGGAGTTGGGGGGCAGGATGTGTTGACTGATCTCCCAGTGTAGTACATACACACTGTGTGTACACAGTATACTGGGAAATCAGGGCGCCTGCGCAATTGCTCCCCTGGAGCTCAGCAGCCGGCTTCACAGGCGAGCTGAGACTCCGCCACAACGGCCCCCCCCCCACCCCCCAATGGCAGGAATCGCACTATGGCTCCTGCTTTGCACAGAGTGCTGTAAATTCAGGTTACTTACCTCGCTGTGAAAACCTATCGTTTTCTCAGCCATTCGACACTTAAAATTTTTTGACAAAATTCCACATTATGACTTGGGCAGCACGGTAGCACAGTGATTAGCACTGCTGCCTCACAGCGCCAGGGTCTCATGTTTAATTCCGGTCTCGGGTCACTGTCTGTGTGGAGTTTGCACATTCTCCCAGTGTCTGTGTGGGTTTCCTCCGGGTGCTTTGGTTTCCTCCCACACTCCAAAGATGTGCAGGTTAAACGGATTGGCCATGATAAATTTCCCCTAGTGTCAGGGGGATTACAGAGTAAATATATGGGGTTACGGGGATAGGGCTTGGTGGGATTGTGGTCAGTAAAGACTCGAATGGGCTGAATGGCCTCCTTCTGTACTGTAGGGATTCTATGAATCAATGCCATGGGCACAATTCTCTGGCCCTGCACACTCAAGGCGAATCACAGTGGGGCTGAAGAATTGTGGGGAAGTGGCCATAGCGCAGTTAGCATTGGCGAGAACCCCCTTTGGGATTCTCCCAGCACCCCCCCCCCCCCCCCCCCATGCTTTGAGGTAATCTGGTTCATGCCCTCGCTGGGCAGTTACCATATTTAAATATTCAGGGCTGGTTTGGAGCTGGATTCTCTGACCCTCGGGCACAGCAGGAACCCGGTACAAATCACTACTGGTCTCTACAAATGAAGACCAGTCATGATGGCCATGCCCAGAAGCTTGGATATCATTGAAGCCCCTGGGTAGTTGAGGAAATGGCTGGGTAGTGCTCTGGCACTGCTCCCTGGCACTGCTTTGCAGGGTGGCACTGCCAGTGTACCAGATTGGCACTGCCTGGGTGTCAGGTTGACAGCACCAAAGGGAGAGCCTAAAGGGGGGTGGGGGGCTGGGGAGGGGGGGAAGAGACTCCTGAGGGGGTTCTTAAGAGGGGGCCCATTTGTGACCCCATAGCAGGGGTGTGGGAATGGGCCAGATGTTGGTACCAACAAGTAGGGGAAGTGGGGGCCTGATGCCACTGAGTGTTGGGGGGAGGTGGTCTTATCTAGCAAGTAGGTAGGGGGGTGATGCGTAGGGTTCTCTGGAGATCGGGGTGCCCTTTGAAAACGGCATCCCAATAGAATCATAAAATCCCTATAGTGCAGAAGGAGGCCATTCAGCCCATGGAGCCCATCAATCTCCAAGTAGCCGGCCTTGCCAGCGCCATTAGGTCCCCACTCCCCCCCAAAAAAATTCTAATTGTGGGTGAATTCAGTGAGAATCTCCCCGGGCACCAAAAACAATGTTGAGGCATGAGCGAACTGATCCGTACCAAACCACCCAGCAGGAATCTCATCGGTTTTCCTGCTGGGGACAACACGTAGAAATCTTCTGGGATAATTCCGCCTCCTGACTCCATAAACACATTTTGTATTCTGACAAGTTAAAATTTCAACAGCCATTGGAAGTGCTTCAGCAGTGCGTAAAAGGTACACAGTCTTGCACACATTTGCCAATCTGCTGTGCAAAAGAGCTCTTAATATAGCAGCATTAATTAAAGTTGCACTTGCTCCCTCATTTCATGCCCCGACACTGCACTTGTTAGTTCAGGATTTAACCTCGTGAAGTGCTGGGTTTCTTTTTCTGAGTGTGCGAATTTGGAGAATTTAATTATTCATTAGACCTCTGGCGGCCCTTTATGACTCCGTCAAGGCGGGCAACAGGGCTGTAAAATGCGGCGAGCCATTCAAAACTCCATTGACTGCGGTGGGAATGGAAATGGATGCCAGCAGCAGGAGACATTAAATTCCGCTCCGAAAGTCATTTAGGTGCAAGGTATATACTTACAAGAAGGTTGATGATTTAGGAAAAATACTGATAATTTACAAGCAAAAGGAAAATAAATGCATCATTAATATGGACATTTATTGAAGAGGTTTTTAATTCCTTTATAAAATGTGCACAGAATTCCTACAAGGTAATCAGAATTCTACTCATTTTACATCAATTCGAAAGCAGTTTAATCAGCTTCATCCTGACGTAAATTGCTTAGCATAATTAGATTGTAAATTTGCCAGTATTGAAGTTAGTCAGTGATGCTGGGCCATCTCAGAGAAGCAGTCTTTTACACATTGCAAAGGCAGCAGTGAAGCTGGATCTCGTCCATATTCATAGAATCTCGACAGTGCAGAAGGAGGCCATTCGACCCATCAACTCTGCACTGACCCATCCTATCTCACCCAGGCCCAATCACCGTAACCTCACATATTTACCCCACTAATCCCCCTAACACGGATTGGCTGTGCTAAATTGCCCCTCAATCTAACCTGCACATCTTTGGAGTGTAGGAGGAAACTGGAGCACCCGGAGGAAACCCACGCAGACACGGGGAGAATGTGCAAACTCCACACAGACAGTCACCCAAGGTTGGAGTCGAACCCGGGTACCTGGCGCTGTGAGGCAGCAGCGCTAACCACTGTGCCACCCAGTTATCCCATTATCTCTTTGTTAACAGTAAAATGCATGAGGCATTTGGAGGTTCATCTCTGGTCAGGGGCAAAAATTTGGAGATCTTATAGAGACATATAAGATAATGAAGGGGCTAGACAGGGTAGAGGCAGAGGGATTCTTTCCACTTAGAAAGGAAACAAGAACTAGAGGACACAGCCTCAAAATAAGGGGGAGTCAGTTTAGGACAGAGTTGAGGAGGAACTTCTTCTCTCAGAGGGTAGTGAATCTCTGGAATTCTCTGCCCATTGAAGCAGTGGAGGCTACCTCATTAAATATGTTTAGGTAGATAGATTTCTGATCAATAAGGGAATTAAGGGTTATGGGGAGCGGGCGGGTAAGTGGAACTAAACCACTATCAGATCAGCCATGATCTTATTGAATGGCGGAGCAGGCTCGAGGGGCTAGATGGCCTACTCCTGCTCCTATTTCTTATGTTCTTATGTTCTTATGTCAGAGTGCTGTTTGGAGCTGAAAGCATCAGCTGACTCTGTTAGCCTGCTTTGGGCTGAATCGACACTGCACACACGGAAATAAAAAACAATCTCCTGGTTTCACTACGGAGGCTGAAATCTGAACCAAAAACAGAAAATGCTGGAAAATCTCAGCAGGTCTGACAGCATCTGTGGAGAGAGAACAGAACCAACGTTTCGAGTCTGGATGACCCTTGTTCAGAGCAGAGAGTCAGCCAGACGAAGGGGCTTAGGTTAATCCAGACACAAATGTTGGTTCTATTCTTTCTCCACAGATGCTGTCAAACCTGCTGAGGTTTTCCAGCATTTTCTGCTTTTGTTCCTGGTTTCACTGCTGAACAAGGAGGGGTGACACGGTGGCACAGTGGTCAGACTTCTGCCTCACAGTTCCAGGGTCCCAGGTTCAATTCCAGCCTCGGGTCATTGTCTGTGTGGAGTTTGCACATTCTTCCCGTGTCTGCATGGATTTCCTCCGGGCGCTCCGGTTTCCTCCCACACTCCAAAGATGTGCGGGTTAGGTTGATTGGCCATGTTAGATTGCCCCTTAGCGTTCCAAGATGTGTAAATTAGGGGGATTAGTGGGGTAAATACGTGGGATTATGGGGATAGGGTCTGAGTAGGATGCTCTGTTGGAGAGCCAGTGCAGGCTTGATGGGCTGAATAGCCTTGTGTGTCCAAAATGGATTAGATGGATTGGCCATGCTAAATTGCCCCACAAGGATGGGCGGCACGGTGGCACAGTGCTTAGCACTGCTGCCTCACAGCCTCAGGGACCCGTGTTCAATTCCCGACTTGGGTCACTGTCTGTGTGGAGTCTGCACACTCTCCCCGTGTCTGCGTGGGTTTCCTCCGGGTGCTCCAGTTTCCTCCCACGGTCCGAAAGACGTGCTGGTTCGGTGGGTTGACCATGCTAAATTGCCCCTTAGTGTCAGGGGTACTAGCTAGGGTAAGTGCTTGGGGTTGTGGGGATGGGGCCCAGGTGGGATTGTGGTCGGTGCAGATTCGTTGGGCCGAATGGCCTCCTGCTGCACTGCAGGATTCTATTCTAAGGATGCCTTGTGGCACAGTGGGTAGCGTCCCTGCCACTGGACCAGAAGTTCTGGGTTCGAGTCCAACGCCAGGACTTGATGGTCATGGAAGAGGTGCTCATAATGCGGTTTAACAGGCTGATCACCAGCTAGAGGTAAAAAAACAGTGTGCGTGAGAAGTTACGCTTCAAAAAGAAACCCAAATGAAGCAGTGCGCTGGGAAGTCAGAGCACTGAATTGGCTTTATTTGCAACTATTTTTATTGTCACCACAATGCTACAGCTGGCATCTAATTGCATCCTTAAAGCATACTAAGTTTAAACTGCTGCTGAAAGTATAATGAGGCCTTTATTACAGCCCTCCTATAACTCATGTGATTATGATTTTACAACCTCTCAAAGCTTTAAATTAATTTACTTCCATAATTGCCAAGGTTTTCATTTTATGGAGACTGTGGTACCATCCTGGAGACGCTGGGCGTGGGGAATGAGGCTGTACTGCAAACATGGGGTTCCAGTGCAATTCGCCAACCAATCTTGTGGCTGGTGATGTCACCTGAACTCCTGAGACAAGCCATTGCCTTAACTCAATTTTCTCAGTGTTTTTAGCCCTTTGGCAGTAGTCCGCATCCTGCAATTCTTTCCTGTTCCCCATCAACGGTGGCACAGTGGTTAGCGCTGCTGCCTCACAGCGCCAGGGACCTGGATTCGATTCCTGGCTTGGGTCACTGTCTGTCCGGAGTTTGTACATTCACCCAGTGTCTGCGTGGGTTTCCTCCGGGTGCTCCGGTTTCCTCCAGAAAGACGTGCTGGTTAGGTACTAAATATTCCCTCAGTGTACCCGAACAGGCGCCAGAGTGTGGCGATTAGGAGATTTTCACAGTAACTTCATTGCAATGTTAATATAAGCCGACTCGTGACACTAATAAATAAATAAATCCCTGGTTTACCATTTTGCTTCTCATGCTCCTACTCCAACTTAAAACACCCATTCAGCTGTGATTGTTTCTCTGGATTTGTCAGGGCCGCTCCCAGGGTCAGTAAAATCATGCCCTATGGGGCAATTTAGCATGGACAATCCACCTAATCTGCACACCTTTGGACTGTGGCAAACAGCACCAATTGGTTGTGGAATGTCTCCTATATTACTAAGACTCCATCAATCAGCTTAACAGTCATAGGTTCAAATTAATTCATTCCATTTTTGTCACTTTGAACTAGCTGGGCCCCTTCAGCCATTTCATAGAATCACAGAATTATAGAATCCCTACAGTGCAGAAGGAGGCCATCCGGCCCATCGATTCTGCACTGACAACAATCCCACACTGGCCCTATCCCCTTAACCCCACGCATTTACCTTGCTCATCCCCCTGACACTATTGGGCAATTTAGCACAGCCAATCCACCTAACCTGCACATCCTTGTACTGTGGGAGGAAACTGGAGCACCCGGAGGAAACCCACGCAGACAACGTGCAAACTCCACACAGACAGTGACCCGAGGCTGGAATAGAACCCGGGTCCCTGGCGCTGTGAGGCAGCAGTGTTAACCACTGTGCCAGTTAGCCACATCATCGAGTCTTCATGTCTGTATCCCATTTTGTGACAAGTCTGTCTTGAATAGTCTGTCCAGTTCTTCACTTCTAATTCCATATAATAGTGTACAGGGCTATGAAAGGTTCCCACTCAAGCAAATTACCCAAACCATTGTAGTAATATTTCTCATATCTTCTGCATAAATGTTGTTTCTGGTCTAAGCGATTATCCTTGACTCTTTACATCCCTGATACTCCTAGGTTTTCTCTTCACCAACAAATTGCTGCTGTTTTTTCTTTGTCAACATTCCCCATGGTTGATACATGGAACGGCACGGTGGCACAGTGGTTAGCACCGCTGCCTCACAGCGCCAAGCACCCAGGTTCAATTCTGGCCTTGGGTCACCGGCTGTGCAGAGTCTGCAGGCTTTCCCCCCGTGTCTGCGTGGGTTTCCTCCGGGTGCTCCGGTTTCCTCCCACAGTCCAAAGATGTGCGGGTTAGGTCGCTTGGCCATGCTAAATTGCTCCTTAGTGTCAGGGGGATTAGCAGAGTAAATAGGTGGGGTTATGGGGATAGGGCCTGGGTGGGATTGTGGTCGGTGCAGAGTCGGTGGGCTGAATGGCCTCCTTCTGCACTGTAGGATTCTATGATTCTTTACAAAAGACTGCATGAACAGTTAGTTTCCCCAGTGACATGAGCGCAACTGATAGTTCATCAAGTGGGATGGCTGGACTGGCCACGAACTGTCAGATCAAACTGAAAATCACTGAATTGACTAATCTGAGTGCACATGATTAACTCTGCTCTCCACTGTTCCAGGTGCTAAGTTGGGACTGAAAATGGTTGGGTACCTCATAAAACAGGGGCAGTATAATAGAATCCCTACAGCGCAGAAGGAGGCCATTCAGCCCATCGAGTCTACACTGACCACAATTCCACCCAGGCCCTATCCCCGTAACCCCACTTATTTACCTTGCTAGGAAAAATTTGACCATGGCCAATCCACCTAAGCCGCACATCTTTGGAGTGTGGGAGGAAACCGGAGCACCCGGAGGAAACCCAGGCAGACACAGGGAGAAGGTGCAAACTCCACACAATGACCCAAGCCGGGAATCGAACCCGGGTCCCAGGTGCTGTGAGGCAGCAGTTCATCGCACAATTTCCAGATGAAATTTTTAACCAAAGCAAAGTGAATTCTCATGTCATAGAGCACTGTGACAATAACGTTCATGCAGTTAAATGGTATAAATCATCAGACAACAAAAATATTTGAATGTTGTATCCAAAAAGAGGCAGCATGTTCAAATACCTGGGAATTTAGGACAAATTGCAAACTACAGATAGATGTATTTTGAAGATGGACATTCTTTTGACTTGACGGCATTATTTACTGGGCACGTGCTCTTTACATGAGTCAATCGCAGTTCATCTCTGTGCAACCTCCAGTATTTGTCGATCTCTCTTGTTGCTTAGTGACCAGAACTGAACATAGCACTCAAAGCCTGGCGAGCACACAGTAGAATTTGACCATTTTTCTAACCGATTATGTTGGCTCTTGCAGATCATTATTCGATGGGCTTTGCCAATTGCTGCTGTAATTTTGGTTCATCATCTTTAGCATCAAGTCTCTGAAGACTCTTGGGTCTCGTTTAAGATCATTCTTGGAGTATATATTGGATTTTTAAATTCTCCTTTTTATGTGCAGTGCTCTGTATTTGTCTATATTCATTTCATCTCCTTTTTGTTGTGTTCATAGAATCATAGAAACCCTACAGTGCAGAAGGAGGCCATTCGGCCCATCGAGTCTGCACCGACCACAATCCCACCCAGGCCCTACCCCCACATATTTTACCCGCTAATCCCTCTAACCTACGCATCCCAGGACTCTAAGGGGCAATTTTTTGTTTTTAACCTGGCCAATCAACCTAACCCGCACATCTTTGGACTGTGGGAGGAAATCAGAGCACCCGGAGGAAACCCACGCAGACACGAGGAGAATGTGCAAACTCCACACAGACAGTGACCCGAGCCGGGAATCGAACCCGGGACCCTGGAGCTGTGAAGCAGCAGCGCTAACCACTGTGCTACCGTGCCGCCCACTGTGCTACCGTGCCGCCCTTTCACTTTCATATTTTACCCTAGCTAATCCCCCTGACACTAAGGGGCAATTTAACATGGCCAATCCACCTAACCCGCACATCTTTGGACTGTGGGAGGAATAAACCTGTTGAACTTTAACCTGGTGTTGTGAGACTTCTTACTGTGGGAGGAAACCAGAGCATCCTGAGGAAACCCACGCAGACACGGGGAGAATGTGCAAACTCCACACAGACATTGACCCGAGGCTGGAACCGAACCCAGGTCCCTGGCGAAGTGAGGCATCAGTGCTAACCACTGTGCCAAGTTGATCTTTCTCTATGCCCTAGCTATGACTGTAACACTACATTCTGCACTCTGTCCTTTCCTTCTGTATGAACATTATGCTTTGTGTGTATAGTGCGCAACAAAGAATACTTTTCACTGTATACCAATACATGTGACAATAATAAATCAAATCAAATCTATGCCGCCATAGTCCAGTTCATACTCCAATTGCTAAAATGCCTCCTCCAATTCCACTGCCAACGCCAAATTTGGTTTGGTACCATTTGGGGGCAGCACGATGGCACAGTGATGAGTACTCTCGGAGCACCAGGGACCTGGGTTGAATCCTGGCATTGGGTCATTGTCTGTGTGGAGTTTGCACGTTCTCCCCGTGTCTGCGTGGGTTTCCTCCAGGTGCTTCGATTTCCTCCCACAGTCCAAAGACGTGCGGGTTAGGTTGATTGGCCATGCTAAATTGCCACTTAATGTCAGGGGGATTAGCAGGGTAAATATGTGGGGTTACGGGGATAGGATGGTATTGTTATTGGTGCAGGTTTGATGGGCCAAATGGCTTCATTCTGCACTGTAGGGAGTCTATGATTTGCAAAGTTCACCAATCTACTTCAGTTTCTAATGTAAATTAGAAATATTATTGCTCCTATCTTCAATCTCTGCAGCAACTGTGCCAACTCTGGCTTAGTGGTAACACTCTTGCCTGTTGTCTTGCCTTGGAGTCAGAAAGTTGTGGGTTCAAGTCCCACCCAGGGACTTCTGAATAAACATAAAGAGTGACATTCCAGTGTAGTACTGAGGGCGTGCTGCACTGTTGGGGGTGTTGTCTTTCAGAAATCCCCATCTGCCCTCTCAGATGGAAGTAAAGGATTGCCTGGCACGTGGAAGCTTTGGAGAGAGTGCAAAGGAGGTTCACCAGGATGTTGCCTGGTCCCGAGGGCATTGGCTATGAGGAGAGCTTGAATAAATTAGGATTATTTTCACTGAGGGGAGACCTGATAGACGTCTACAAAAATTATGAGAGGCATAGACAGGGTGGGTAGTCAGAGGCTTTTCCCCTGGGCGGAAGTGTCAATTACAAAGGTGGCACAGGTTCAAGGGGGAAAGTTTAAGGGACATGTGCGTGGGAAGTTTTTTTACGCAGAGAGTGGTGGGTGCCTGGAATGCACTGCCAGGGGAGGTGGTGGAAGCAGGCACATTAGCAACAGTTAAGAGGCATCTGGATGGGTACATGAATAGGGAGGGAATAGAAGGATATGGACTGAGTAAGAGCAGAAGGTTTTTTTAGTTTAGTTAAGGCATCATGATTGGCACGGGCTTGGAGGGCCAAGAGGCCTGTTCCTGTGCTGCACCCTTCTTTGCTCTTTGTACTATTTCAAAGAAGGGCAGGGGAATTGTTTGTGTATTGTAATGACTTTAATGAGGTTCACGAGGTGGACCTGTTAGAATATGAGTTCTCTGAGTGAATCCGGGAGCCCTACAGACACGGGGAGAACGTACAAACTCCAACAGACATTCACCCAAGGCTGGAATTGAACCCAGGTCCCTGGCACTGTGAGGCAGCAGTGCCAACCACTGTGCCATCATGCCACCCCATTAATTAGGAATTTAATTGTTCATTAGAGAGACCTGGCCACACACAGGAACTTGATTTCCCTGCTAACAGAACATTGATCCTACTCTGTGTTGTTTGTCTTTGACTGATTTACTCTCCTTGGTATTTTTTTTTTCCTTTTCTGGCCCTGATGAGCCAAGCTGCACACACTGTTTGATCATTGATATTTGCAGTAATATTTGCTGTAACCATGGCGAGAGCAGCATTTACTGGAGACCTTTCACAGGTGTTAGTCATTGCACTTTTGTGCTGTTTCCTCCTAATCTCCTCCTAATCTCCTCCTAATATCTATTCTTGTGTAAAGTTTTCTGGATTAGGATTCACCAACTACAAGAAGTCTTCAATGATATTGATAAAGTAAATAATCATCAAACCGCACAAAATGGTATTGATGAGTTAAACCCAAAACATTCATTTGTGGTACATTCGTGCCAACAGGACCAGATGGCATGCATTTAGAAGCACAAATAGTAAATCTGAAATAAACAACAGAAAAATTAACTTACATAAAGGAATACATTTTCATAATAAGGGAATTTTTTTTTAAAAAGAGGTTGGTTAGCTTAGTTGGCCGGACAGCTGGTTGGTGATGCAGAGCGATACCAACAGTGTGGGTTCAATTCCTGCACCGGCTGAGGTTATGCATGAAGGTTATGCATGCCCCGTCTTCTCAGCCTTGCCCCTCACCTGAGGTGTGGTGATCCTCAGGTTAAATCACCACTAGTCAATTCTCCAGCTGATGTGGGCCTCACAAAGCCAGGGACCCGGGTTCGATTCCCAGCTTGGGCCACTGTCTGTGCGGAGTCTGTACGTTCTCCCCGTGTCCGCACGTTCTCCCCGTGTCTGCATGGGCTTCCTCCGGGTGCTCCGGTTTCCTCTCAGTCCGAGGGGCATGCTGGGTAGGTGCATTGGCCATGCTGAATTCTCACTCAGTGTGTGGATTTTCACTAGGGGATTTTCACAGTAACTTCATTGCAGTGTTAATGTAAGCCTACTTGTGACACTAATAAATAAACTTCAATAAACCTAGGGTCATCTGGGACTATAGCAACTTTTATTGTCAAGGCTTATCAAGGCATTCTTTTTAAATCAGGTTGTAAGGGTTAGGAAACTGGGGTCAAGAAGAATGTTAGTTGGATTTGATTCATATAATGAATTTCTGGGATATGGTACCAAGAAAGGTTACTGGGCTGCACATTATAATTGGGTTCCGTTCCCATAGATGTTTTTCTGGATTCAAGGATAGGGTGAGAAGGTGGACAAGTTGGGGGAGAGTCAACCAAAAAGCGATGGGCTAACGGGCTTTTACCCAAGAATTCTTACTTGTGATACAGGCTTGGGAACCGTCAATTATTGCATAGGTTCGGCACGCTACTGTATTTACACAGCACATTTCGAACAAGATGTACCTACGTGAGATGCTGAAAAAATATTTAGCAAAGATAGCTCACCCTAGGCTAAATCACTTCTTTATTCTAATGGACATTGAGCTTACACCATTTGTAGCTATATATCTATCAACTGGGTACCAAGGCATGAGCCAGGTAAGTAATGCTTTCTTTTATTTATTCATGGGATGTAAGCGTCATTGGCTGGACCAACATCCATTGCCCATCCCTAGTTGCCCGAGGGCAGTCCTTCACAGCTCCAGGGACCTGGGTTCGATTCCCGGCTTGGGTCACTGTCTGTGTGGAGTTTGCACATTCTCCTCGTGTCTGCGTGGGTTTCCTCCGGGTGCTCCGGTTTCCTCCCACACTCCAAAGATGTGCGGGTTAGGTTGATTGGCCATGCTAAAATTGTCCCTTAGTGTCCTGAGATGTGTAGGTTAGAGGGATTAGCGGGTAAATATGTAGGGATATGGGGATAGGGCCTGGGTGGGATTGTGGTCGGTGCAGACTCGATGGGCCCAATGGCCTCTTTCTGCACTGTAGGGTTTCGATGATTCAACCACTACATGTGGCTCTGGAGTCACATGTAGGCTAGACCTGGTAAGGATGACAGATTTCCTTCCCTAAAAGGACATTAGTGAACCAGATGGGCTTTTACAGCAATCAACAATGGTCTTATTGTCATTATTAAACTTTTAATTCCAGATTTTTATTGATTTCAAATTTCACCATCTGCCATGGTGGGATTTGAACCCAGGTCCCCAGAGCATTACCCTGAGTCTCTGGATTACTCGTCCTGCGACAATAGTACTATGCCACTGCCCCCCACAAGTGTACATAATAAAAGCAGAAAATGCTGGATAAGCTCATGTCTGGCAGCATCAGTGGGGAAACACAGTTAACATTTTGAGTCCGTTGATCCTTCTTAGGGTTAATGGACTCAAAATATTAACTGTGTTCCTCTCTCCACGGATGCAGTCAGGCCTGCTGAGTTTATCCAGCATTTTCTGCTTTTGTTTTAGATTTCTAACATCCGCAGTATTATTCTTTTAGTTATGTAATGGGTACAAATAAATTGCTTCCTAAGTTATCCAGTGTGAAGTGTAAAATGGTCAATTAACAATCCCAATTTTCACAAAATTCAATTCCCCGGTCAAAAGTTACAAGCATTGATTTTAAAAAAAATTAATTTGTGGGATATGGGTGTCGCTGGCTGGCCAGCATTTATTGCCCATCCCTAGTTGCCAGAGGGCAGTTGAAAGTCAACCACATTGCTGTGGCTCTGAAGTCACATGTAGGCCAGACTGGATAAGCACAGCAGATTTCCTTCCCTAAATTAGTGAACCAGATGGGTTTTTCCTACAGTCGAAATGGTCATCAGTAGATTTCTTTTTACTGAATTCAAATTCCACTGTGGCAGGATTCGAACCCGGGTCCCCAGAACATTATCTGAGCTTTTGTATTAGTAGTCTAGAGATAATACCGCGAGGCCATCGCCTCTATGTGTGTTAGAGCTACACATACAAACTGTGCATCACAAAGTAATGGTTTGGTATAAGCGATGTTGACTTGCTCATTTCTCCAAAATTGCTTCCGGGAGTAAAAAGATACAGGATGTGTCAATACAAACACCAAACTTCAGCATATTTTTTTTCCTTTCATTAAAAGGAGCATTTGATGAGTTTCTCCCCTGTTTCCTCAGGCTTGGCTTTAAGATAAAAGACATTGGTGATGCCAGTTGAGAGACAGCGGCGGGAGCGAGAGGATACATAAAACAATCTGACACAGGCAGAACTGGAATGTGAGACAGTGGGGAAATGATGACAAATGTAGAGAGTCAGGATATCCTTATGGGAATGTGCTTCGAACACCATTAACCCCAGTGATGTTAAGGCTGAGAGTTGATGCTGCATAATACCTGCACCGAGCTGAAAAGCAGCAGCCCAAAATTTTCAACAAACTGATGAATTTTACATCGAGCTATTTTGAATTCAGGGTCATTGGGTTACGACATAACATTCTGTAGGTTTTATATAACAGGAAAGGTCCATTCTGCCCAATTGCCCTGTGCTGCTCTCAATGCTCCACACAAGCCTCCTGCCACCTTATTTCATCTCACCCTCAATGTCAGCAAAACGAAGGAGATAGCCATTGACTTCAGGAAGCGTAGTGGAGGACATGCCCTTGTCTACATCAACGGGGATGAATTGGAAATGGTCCAGGATTTAGAGTCTCTAAGTGTCCAGGTCACCAACAACCTGTCCTTGTCCTTCCACACTGGTGCTATAGTTAAGAAAGCCCACCAAAGTCTGAAGTCACGTACTAACCGATTCAAGAACAGCTTCTTCCCTGCTGCTGTCAGACTTTTGAATGGACTTACCTTGTATTAAGTTGGTCTTTCTCTACACCCTAGCTATGACTGTAACACTACATTCTGCACTTTCGTTTCCTTCTCTATGAACAGTATGCTTTGTCTGTATAGTGCGCAAGAAACAATACTTTTCACTGTAGACTAATAAATGTGACAATAATAAATCAAATCAAATCAAAGCAAATTAGCCTCCTACTTTTTCAGGAGGCTTGTCCGCTATGACTCTCACCATTTTTTACAGATGCACCATAGAAAGCATCCTTTCTGTATGTATCACTGCTTGGTATGGCTCCTGCTCTGACCAAGACCGCAAGAAACTACACAAGGTTGTGAACATAGCCCAGTCCATCAGGCAAATCAGCCTCCCATCTATTGACTCTGTCTACACTTTCCGCTGCCTTAGAAAAGCAGCCAACATAGTCAAGGACTCCACGCACCCCAGACATTCTCTCTTCCACCTTTTTCCATTGGGAAAAATATACAAAAATCTGAGATCACACACTAAGCGACTCAAGAGCAGCTTCTTCCCTGCTGTCACCAGACTTTTCAATGGACCTACCACATATTAAGCTGATCTTTCCCTACACCCTAGCTATATCTGTAACACTATATTCTGCACTCTCTCCTTTTCTCCTCCCCATGTACTCTATGAAAGGTATGCTTTGTCTGTACAGCATGCAAGAAACAATATTTTTCACTGTGCATTAATACATGTGACAATAATAAATCAAACCAAATCACATTAACACTACTTCGTTCTATTTTTTTCCTCCATATATAATTAGCTAGCTTTCCTTTAAATGCATCTAAGCTGTTCACTCAACTACTTCATGTGGTCGCAACCAGCAAACTGTACCTTCATCGAATCCCTACAATGCAGGAGGCCATTCAGCCCATCGAGTCTGCACCGACCACAATCCCACCCAGGCCCTATCCCCATGCATTTATCCAAAAAAAAACATAGAACAGTACAGCACAGTACAGGCCCTTCCCTAACACTAAAGGGCAATTTAGCATAGCCAATCCACTGAATCTGCACATCTTAGGGCTGTGGGAGGAAACCGGAGCACCTGGAGGAAACCTACGCAGACATGGGGAGAACGTGCAAACTCCGCACAGACATTGACCTAAGCCAGGAATCGAACCCGGGTCCCTGGCGCTGTGAGGCAGCAGTGCTAACCACTGTGCCACCGAGCCGCCCACTTTCTAAACGCTAATAGGTCTATTACTAAACCTGCTTGCCTTTGAGTAAAATCTGAACTGAACACCATAGACATACATGCTTTACAATTTGCTGATGACTGCATTCTCCACTCTGCACCAGGTTTGTATATCACTCACAATCTCCTTGATTGTGCATACAATACTTGGGCTGTCCTTGAATGTTACCGAAACCAAACTCATTTATCAACCCATACCTGGTCAGACAAGTATTCCCCTCTCCTACATGCTCAAGGAGATATTCAGTAATGTGTTGAGCACTTCCCACACCTGGGCAGCCACCTCTCTCTAAAGGCCACTGCTGACAAGGGCAGCACGGTGGCACAATGGTTAGTACTGCTGCCACACGGTGCCAGGGACCCAGGTTCAATGTTGGCCTTGGGTAAATGTGTGGAGTTTGCACATTCTCCCTGTGTCTGTGTGGGTTTCCTCCGGGTGCTCTGGTTTCCTCCCACACTCCAAAGATGTGCAGGTTAAATGGACTGGCCGTGCTAAATTGCCCCTTAGTGTCCCAGAAGCACATAGGTTAGGGGGAGAAGGGGTGGACCTGAATGGGGTGCTCTTTCATTTCTTAAAGGCACAGTATCTGCTCAATCTACTCATAGCAGGTGACATTGTCTGCTAACCCTCGATTCAAGGATGATGTCTACTCAAGACTTGAGATTCTGCCATGGGTCTTCATGCGACTGAACCGGACGATGCTCAAACCGCTCATTTTTTGGACACATGGGGCAGGACGTCCCGTGAGGTGATGGAGTCCAGAGTGCAGAACTTGCTTCCTACTCTGCAACCACACTGTTGTAACTTTAGAGAGTTGGTGCTGACTCAATAGGCCGAATGGCCTCTTTCTGCACTATATGGATTCTATGATCTACCGCCAGGTCAACTCAGTCTTCTACAAACTGTGTTAGCGAGTGCTTGACAACAAGGGCCTCTGCAAGTCAACAAAAGTCCTCGTGTAGAGAAAAATTGTCAACACCATATTCCTGTACTGCAGTGACACCTGGACTGTGTATCAACAGCATGTAACTGTACCAGAGAAATTCCATCAGCAATGCCTCAGAAGCTTTTTCCCAGGGCAGAAATGACAATTACAAAAGGGGCACAAGTTCAAGGTAAGTGGGGGGAATCTTCAGTGGAGATGTGTGGGGGAAGTTTCTTTTCTACACAGAGGATGGTGGGGGCCTGGAATGCACGGCCAAGTGAAGTGGTTGAGGCAGACATGTTAGCGACATTTAAGACTTATCTGAATAGACACATGAACAGACAGGGAAATAGAGGGATACAGGCGGTTGGTCTAGATGGGACAACATGATTGGCACAGGCTTGGAAGGCCGAAGGGTCTGTTCCTGTGCTGTACTGTTCTTTGTTCTTATTCAATATCCTCCAGATTCAATGGGAGATCATTGAACAACCTCCATCTTCCTTCTTGAAGCCGGCTTCGTAAGCCTTCAATCAAATATTTTACAAAATAAACTTTGATGGACTGGGCATTGCATCTGGATGGCTGGAAAACATCTCCCCCACAGAATCCTGTTCCCCCAACATTCAAATGGCCTAAATTCTGAGGGAGAGAAAGAAAATCTTCAAAAGACAATTGGAGGTTCTGCTTGAAGCATGATGGCATTGACATTAATGACTGAGAGGAACGGGCTACCAATCATTCAAAATGGCAACAACCTGTCCATTTGGCTGCTTCAGTCTTCAGGTCACAACAGTGTGGCTGCAGAGTTCTGCACTCTGGACCCACCACCTCATGGGACGCTCTCCCCCATGTGTCCAAAAAATGAGTGGGTTGAGAATCATCCAGTTCAGGCACATGAAGACCCATGGCAGAATCTCACAACTCTTGAGTAGACATTATCCTCGAATTGAGGGTTAGCAGATGATGTCACTGCTATTAGTAGATGGAAAAGATACTGTACCTTTAAGAAATGTATTTTAATCATGTGTCTCTGCAGGATGTTTTGAGCAGTCCCTGGCATTTGGCCGGAGCTATTTTGTCTGCAGCCAGTGTCCTCTATTGTTACTGAAGCTGTATAATTGACATCAGGTTTGTTTTAATCTGAACTAATGCAGCATTTTGGGATTGCAGATTGCAGAGTAGAGCTTGATTGGGATAATTGACAGGACAGGTCAGGTCATACGACAGGGGACATTTAAATGAGGTCGTCTCTCCAGCTTTTCAGGTTAAAAGAGGATGCTTTAATGGAGGATTCTTGCTTAGCTGTTTCAGATGCTGTTTGGACTCGAGAGTGAGAGCAGTGTCTCTTGTTTTCCCTCTCTGGAGTTAGAGATTCTGCTATCTGAGTTTAAGAAGCTGCAGAGAGAGAGCGAAAAAGAGTGGGCGAGCGCGAGAGAGGGCGGGCGCGGGAAAGAGAGAGGGCGGGCGCGGGAAAGAGAGAGGGCGGGCGCGGGAAAGAGAGAGGGCGGGCGCGGGAAAGAGAGAGGGCGGGCGCGGGAAAGAGAGAGGGCGGGCGCGGGAAAGAGAGAGGGCGGGCGCGGGAGAGAGAGAGGGCGGGCGCGGGAAAGAGAGAGGGCGGGCGCGGGAAAGAGAGAGGGCGGGCGCGGGAAAGAGAGAGGGCGGGCGCGGGAAAGAGAGAGGGCGGGCGCGGGAAAGAGAGAGGGCGGGCGCGGGAAAGAGAGAGGGCGGGCGCGGGAAAGAGAGGGCGGGCGCGGGAAAGAGAGAGGGCGGGCGCGGGAAAGAGAGAGGGCGGGCGCGGGAAAGAGAGAGGGCGGGCGCGGGAAAGAGAGAGGGCGGGCGCGGGAAAGAGAGAGGGCGGGCGCGGGAAAGAGAGAGGGCGGGCGCGGGAAAGAGAGTGGGCGGGCGCGGGAAAGAGAGAGGGCGGGCGCGGGAAAGAGAGAGGGCGGGCGCGGGAAAGAGAGAGGGCGGGCGCGGGAAAGAGAGAGGGCGGGCGCGGGAAAGAGAGAGGGCGGGCGCGGGAAAGAGAGAGGGCGGGCGCGGGAAAGAGAGAGGGCGGGCGCGGGAAAGAGAGAGGGCGGGCGCGGGAAAGAGAGAGGGCGGGCGCGGGAAAGAGAGAGGGCGGGCGCGGGAAAGAGAGAGGGCGGGCGCGGGAAAGAGAGAGGGCGGGCGCGGGAAAGAGAGAGGGCGGGCGCGGGAAAGAGAGAGGGCGGGCGCGGGAAAGAGAGAGGGCGGGCGCGGGAAAGAGAGAGGGCGGGCGCGGGAAAGAGAGAGGGCGGGCGCGGGAAAGAGAGAGGGCGGGCGCGGGAAAGAGAGAGGGCGGGCGCGGGATAGAGAGAGGGCGGGCGCGGGAAAGAGAGAGGGCGGGCGCGGGAAAGAGAGAGGGCGGGCGCGGGAAAGAGAGAGGGCGGGCGCGGGAAAGAGAGAGGGCGGGCGCGGGAAAGAGAGAGGGCGGGCGCGGGAAAGAGAGAGGGCGGGCGCGGGAAAGAGAGAGGGCGGGCGCGGGAAAGAGAGAGGGCGGGCGCGGGAAAGAGAGAGGGCGGGCGCGGGAAAGAGAGAGGGCGGGCGCGGGAAAGAGAGAGGGCGGGCGCGGGAAAGAGAGAGGGCGGGCGCGGGAAAGAGAGAGGGCGGGCGCGGGAAAGAGAGAGGGCGGGCGCGGGAAAGAGAGAGGGCGGGCGCGGGAAAGAGAGAGGGCGGGCGCGGGATAGAGAGAGGGCGGGCGCGGGAAAGAGAGAGGGCGGGCGCGGGAAAGAGAGAGGGCGGGCGCGGGAAAGAGAGAGGGCGGGCGCGGGAAAGAGAGAGGGCGGGCGAGGGAAAGAGAGAGGGCGGGCGCGGGAAAGAGAGAGGGCGGGCGCGGGAAAGAGAGAGGGCGGGCGCGGGAAAGAGAGAGGGCGGGCGCGGGAAAGAGAGAGGGCGGGCGCGGGAAAGAGAGAGGGCGGGCGCGGGAAAGAGAGAGGGCGGGCGCGGGAAAGAGAGAGGGCGGGCGCGGGAAAGAGAGAGAGCGGGCGCGGGAAAGAGAGAGAGAAAGAGAGAAAGTGAGAAAAAGAGAGAGTGAGAGAAAAAGAGAGAGGGAAAAAGAGAGTGAAATAGAGAGGGGGGGGGGTGGGTAATCGGGGAGTTGTCCCAGGGTGTTGGCCCTTATCCAACACCACTGTAAACTACAAAACACTTCATTACTGTCAGTGGGACTTGGCTTTGTGCAGATTGACGGATGCGCTTGCCGCATTGTGCTGGCCGTGGCATCAATTTGCGACATCATTGGAGACACTCAATAAACACAAGTGCCTCCTTTTCTTCAGCCTACTTCAAGATAACTCTGACAAGGAGTAGGATGTCTATTTGACCACGCTGGAAGATCAAGGCAGCTGATTCATTTTTTAAAAATAACAAAAAGAACCCTGTTTTTCTCTACAAACAATGACATGTGGATTAAATTGTCTTCTTGGCAAGCACTCTACTTCAAAGCCACATGCTTCACTACTAACGACAAAAAAAACACATTCTCCTATTCTTCGCTAATTGAAAGTACTCTCTTCTCCCTTTCTCAACTTCTTTCATTGATTCGTGAGACATGGGTGTCGCTGGCTGGCCAGCATTTCTTGCCCATTCCGAGTTACCCAAGGGCAGTTGAAAGTCAACCACATTGCTGTGGCTGTGGAATCACATGTAGGCCAGACCGGGTAAAGGCGGCAGATTTCCTTCCCTAAAGCACATTAGTGAACCAGTGGGGTTTTTTTTGACAATTAATGATGGTCATCATTAGATGTGGCACGATAGTTAGCACTGCTGCCTCGTAGCGCCAGGGACCTGGGTTTGATTCCCGGCTCGGGTCACTGTCTCTGCAGAGTCTGCACGTTCTTCCTGTGTCCATGAGGGTTTCCTCCGGGTGCTCCGGTTTCCTCCCACAGTCCAAAAGACGTGCTGGTTAGGTGCATTGGTCATGCTAAATTCTCCCTCAGTGTACCCAAACAGGTGCTGGAGTGTGGCGACTAGGGGATTTTCACAGTAACTTAATTGCAGTGTTAATGTAAGCCTACTTGTGATACTAATAAGTAAACTTTAAAAGCTTTAGATTCTTAATTCCAGATTTTTTTTGCTGAATTCAAATTCCACCATCTGCCGTGGCGGGATTCGAACCCAGGCCCCCTGAACATTAGCTGAGTTTCTGGATTAATAGTCTAGCGATAATACCACTAGGCCATCGCTGCCACCACTAACTCTTCTCCTGCCCTCCCCAAGGAGGACAATGCAGGTGTCACCTTCTCTAGTGTGGTGCAGGAATTGCTGCCTGTGTGCTTAGTGACATTGTAAAAGCAAACTTGACTCAGACGTTTGCAGAAAAGTGAATCAGAGTCAAGGCATTTATCCCCCGGCTTGCCTGCAGTGCCACTGATGTTGATGCCATGTTATTAAACTTTGCTGTTGAAAGTAGTGATTACTCCTATTAGATTAACCATCACCACCTCCTCCCGGGTCTTGTGGTATCATCAAAGCTAGTGGGTAGAAGAAAATCCAGCAAACAACTTAACAGATCTCAGCAGTGCTGTCTTATAATTAAACGGGAACTCCTGTGTTATTTACAAAACATGTTGGACAAGTTCAAAGATCTTATTGCTAAAATTAAGAGACGTTCAAGAAAATTTCAAAAGCAATTCTCTTCTCACACTCTTCGTCTCCCCATCTACACTAGCTCCCCGCCCCTATCCCTTGTGGCGACACGGTGGCACAGTGGTTAGCATTGCTGCCTCATAGCGCCAGGGACCTGGGTTCAATTCCCGGCTTGGGTCACTGTCTGTGCGGAGTCTGCACATTCTCCCCGTGTCTGCGTGAGTTTCCTCCAGGTGCTCCGGTTTCCTCCCACAGTCCGAAAGACGTGCTGGTTAGGTGCATTGGCCATGCGAAATTCTCCCTCAGTGTACCCGAACAGGCGCCGGAGTGTGGCGACTAGGGGATTTTCACAGTAACTTCATTGCAATGTTAATGTAAGCCTACTTGTGACACTAATAAATAAACTTTTAGTTTTCCCATTATTCTCATCTCCTGAAAACACTTCTAAAATCAACACATCGCATTGAGTTGTTGCTCCAACGCTAAGTGGCCATTCCATGTGTTTAAGTCAGGCAGTAAATTTGGATAATTAGCGGCCTGCGAATGGCTAATGCGGCTGCCAGCCACCTTGAATCCATACTATGAAAGGTTTACTGGATAACAATGACTACAAGTTGCATTTATATGGTGCCATTAACAATGTAAAAGGTCTCAATTCCAGCTGGGACTGGAAAATCCTGCCTGTACAGAGATAGGAAGTTGAGAGAGTGGACAGACAGAGAGGTATGGAGAGCAGACAGGCACTCATGGAATTATAGAATCCTACAGTGCAGAAGGAAACCATTCAGCCCATCGAATCTGCACCGAATACAATCCCACCAAGGCCCTATCCCCATAACCCTACTTATTTACCCAGAACTCCAGCAATGGACAGGCTGAAAAGTCGTGAAAGGTGCACACAGAAGTCCAGAACTAGGGGTCAGAGTTTGAGGATAAGGGGTAAACCTTTTAGGACTGAGGTGAGGAGAAATTTCTTCCCCCAGAGAAATCTGTGGAAGCCGCCACCACCGGAAGTAGTTGTGGCCAAAACGTTGTGTGATTTCAAGAAGAAATTAGACATAACTCTTGGGGCTAAAGGGATGGGGGAGTGGGGAAACGGGATCAGGATATTGAATTTGACAGTCAGTCATGATCATCATGAATGGCAGAGCTGGTTCTAAGGGCTGAATGGACTCCTCTTGCTTCTATTTTCCATGCTTCTAGAAACAGAGCAGGGGCCAAGAGTAAGAGGTGGAAATGGACATCATGATGCAGCAGAAACTATTAAACATTGCATATATTCACACTCAACTAGCCTTTAACAAAGGCTAAATGCACATTTCTTTGGAACATTAGTAAGTATAGCTGCACTGTGAGAAATCCCCTATGACTACACTCCAGCCCCAAGTTTCACACAGTGAACTCACTGGTTGGGATTTTCCAGCCGCACTCGCCCCTAAACCAGAAAATCCCGCCCGAGGTCAATGGACCTTTGCATGGTCCCTACCCCCTCCCCGCCCACCACCACCCTCCCTCCCTCACCCCTCCACCCACCCCGCCTGCTACAATTCCCATTTTGGGCAGGACGGGAAAATTCCCTCCACTGTCTTTCCTGAAAGCAAATATTAACAACAGCCCACTGCCACGCTTGATGAGTGTCATGGTAAATGCCACGTCAAGAGAACTAACGAGGTGGCACAGTTGTTAGCACTGCTGCCTCACAGTGCCAGGGACGCAAGTTCCATTCCAGGCTTTGGTGACTGTGTGGAACCTGCACGTTCTCCCCCTGTCTGCGTGGGTTTCCTCCGGGTGCTCTGGTTTCCTCCCACAGTCCGAAAGACGTGCTGGTTAGGTGCATTGGCCGTGCTAAATTCTCCCTCAGTGTACCCGAACAGAGTGCGGCGACTAGGGGATTTTCACAGTGACTTCATTTCAGTGTTAACGTAAGACTACTTGTGACACTAACATCAATAACAGACTTCAAAATCCTAAAAGATTGACAGGTGAGAAAAGAGAGTCAGTAGCTATCAGAACAGAACTGCAAATGTTGCAGCCTTTGTCTGCACTTGTTTGAAGGTGACAGCTTAAGATGTTCCAACCTTGTCATTTGGAGTCCTAGTCACGTACTGACTGACTTTAATGTGGAAAGTTGTCCTGATGAAAGTGCTTTTCCTCAGAATAAGAAGCTTCATGCCACTCTGTGTGTGCGCTGTGACACAGAATGCAGTATTCAGCGACTGCACAACGTGGAGCAAAGGGAAAATAGCCAAGATCCTAGGTCACTTCAACAAAAGGCTAACTAATGGCTTCCATCACCATGGAAACAAACAGTCAAAGCTGTGTTCCTTTCAAGGAGAAGGTACGCATCAAACGGTGACAAAATTCAGATTTCTTTCTCTGAACGGCTGTCCCTCTCTATCTGCTACTCCTCAAACATCTCCATCGTGACCTTGGTTAATGGTTACCTTCATCATGCAACACACGATGACAAGTTTTCCACTTTTTAAAAAATAAGGTGAAAACATCTCTCCACAAGGAACCTGCACCAGAAGCTGCGGAGGATGCAAGGCCCATGGAGGGCCAAACAAACTGACAAGCTCCAAGCCTTTATCGATCAGCGTGACATAAGGAATGTCAATAAAGCCTTGAAGACGGTCTCTGGTCCTCTCTCACACGGCTACTCACCTGTTGTCAATGCTGACAGGAAACCTCTCGACAGACAGAACACTTATCGCGGTGGCACAGTGGTTAGCCCTGCTGCCTCACAGCACCAGGGACCCAGGTCCGATTCCCGGCTTGGGTCACTGTCTGTGTGGAGTCTGCACGTTCCCCCCATGTCTGCGTGGGTTTTCTCCGGGTGCTCCGGTTTCCTCCCACAGTCGGAAAGACGTGCTGGTTAGGTGCATTGACCATGCTAAATTCTCCCGCAGTGTACCTGAATAGGTGCCACTGTGCTACAGTGCCGCCCTGGTTGAAGAGGTTTTACAATTTTCATGATATGATTTTGACTAATCATCCTCAATGTCACTCTCAAAATCCTCAAGATCAAAATCTACAACCACACCAAGTTCTACAGAGTCTATTAATACTCTGACTACTTTCTCACCTTGGTCAAGGGCAACATCTGTAATACAATTGTGTGTGTCATGAATCATAGAATCCCTACAGTGCAGAAGGAGGCCATTCGACCCATTGGGTTGGCACCGACCCCAATCCCATCCAGGCCCTATCCCCATTGCCCCACGTATTTACCCTAGCTCGTCCCCCTGGCACTAAGGGGCAATTTAGCATGGCCAATCCACCTAACCCACACATCTTTGGACTGTGGGAGGAAACCTGAGCACCCGGAGGAAACCCATGCAGACATGAGGAGAATGTGCAGGTTCTGCACAGACAGTCACCCAAGCCAGGAATCGAACCCTGATCCCTGGCGCTGTGAGGCAGCAGTGCTAAGCAATTTGCCACTGTAATCTTTTTTAAAAGTTTATTTATTAGTCACAAAAACACTTACATTCACACTGCAATGAAGTTACTGTGAAAATCCCCTAGTTGTCACACTCCGGTGCCTGTTCGGGTACACTGAGGGAGAATTTTTCGCATGGCTAATCCACCTGACCAGCACATCTTTGGACTGTGGGAAGAAACTGGAGCACCCGGAGGAAACCCACGCAGACACGGGAAGAACATGCAAACTCCACACAGACAGTGACCCAAGCCGGGAATCGAACCTGCGCCCCTGGCGCTGTGAGGCAGCAGCGCTAACCACTGTGCCACCATGCCGTAATGGTCTGCACTTAAAGTGATTGCTGAATATACTGTTATGGAAAATGTCAGGAGTTCTTCCTTCTTGTGAAAAAATAAAAATACTTCTTGGCGATCCCACACAGTTCTTATACTTGGGGTGGCACAGTAACACAGTGGTTAGCACTGCTCCCTCACAGCGCCAAGGACCCAGGTTTGATTCCCGGCTTGGGTCATTGTCCATGCAGAGTCTGCACATTCTCCCCATGTCTGCATGGGTTTCCTCTGGTTTTCTCCCACAGTCCAAAAGACGTGCTGGTTAGGTGCATTGGCTATGCTAAATTCTCTGTGTACCTGAACAGGCACCGGAGTGTGGTGACTTGGGGATTTTGACAGTAACTTCATTGCAGTGCTAATATAAACCTACTTGTGACACTAATAAATAAACTTTATTTGCTGATGCTTTTTTCAGAAGTGTTTACATTTCATTGCTGTCCCCATCAGGAGAACATCCGGTAGGTTAGGTAAGGGTGAAAATCGAACTTTACCATTTGCGTAACACAACGAAGATGGTTCATTTCCCCACTTTTGTAAGCACCATAATATTGACACCTCTATGATCTACTGCCAGCAGCATAGTCTGGCTCGTAATTGGGATGAGGATCAGAGATGAAAGCTTCCTCAAGTCGTCTTGGTCTCCCTTAGTTGCAGCATTGGATCTTCTTGCATTATGTTGCTCTGTCAACATGTAGCCTTTTTTGATTAGCCTCTTCATCTTCCTGGTTCTTTGAGCCATCTATCACTCTTCCTTACAAGTAATAACGTGCAGTGAAATACGAGAAACAAAGCAAATGAAATATGAAAGAATCAGGGATTTATGACATCAATTTGGCACATTCTTTCTTGGAATGTGTGGCTAAGGTTGGTTGAAGCATGTCTGAGTTACAGAGACAGCGCAGATGCACTGTAAACAGAGGCTTGGAATCCTCTAGTTAAAGGCCAAAGTCACTGCAGTAGAGGTGGTTGGGATCACAGAATTGCTGCAGTGCAGAAGGAGGCCGTTCGGCCCATCATGTCTGCACCGGCTCTCCGAATGAGCAATAATGCTGCACTCCCGCCTCCTGTACCCTTGCACATTCTTCCCCTTCAGGTAACAGTCTAAAGCCCTTTTCAATGCCTCAATTGGACTTGCCCCCACCACATTTCTAGGCAATGTCTTCCAGCACGGTAGCACAGTGGTTAGCCCTGCTGCCTCACAGCGCTAGGGACCTGGGTTCGTTTCCCAGCTTGGGGCACTGTCTGTGAGGAATCTGCACGTTCTCCCCGTGTCTGCGTGGGTTTCCTCCGGGTGCTCCGGTTTCCTCCCACAGTCCGAAAGACGTGCTGGTTAGGTGCATTGGTCATGCTAAATTCTCCCTCAGTGTACCCGAACAGGCGCCGGAGTGTGGTGACAAGGGGATTTTCACAGTAACTTCATTGCCGTGTTAATGCAAGCCTTACTTGTGACACTAATAAATAAACTTTAAACTTCACTGCAGAAGAAGTTTTTTTTTGCATTTCACTTTTGCAAATTACTTTACACCTGTGCCCTCTTGTTCTCGATCCTTTCACAAGTGGGCAGTTTCTCCCTCTCTGTTCTGTCCAATCGCTTTATGATTTTGAATGTCTTCACCAGATCTCTACACAGTCTTCTCTTCTCCAATGAAAACATTCCTCCAATCTACCTTCATACTTGAAATTCCTCATTCCTGGAATAATTCTCATGAATCTCTTTTGCATGCTCTCCAATGCCCTCACATCCATCCTAAATGCAGTGTCCAGAACTGGATGCAATGTTAGAATGTAACCAGTGATAACATTGGATCTGTTGTAATGTGACCAATGGTACCAAGCTGTAAGGGTCAGCTGACCCAGTAAACCATGTAACCAATCACGGTATGATGTGATGGTCAGCTGACTATGGGCGACAGGGTGGCATACTGGTTAGCACTGCTGCCTCACAGCGCCAAGGACCCAGGTTCGCTTCTTGGCTTAGGCCACTGCCTGTGTGGAGTTTGCACATTCTCCGTGTCTGCGTGGGTTTCCTCCAGTTCCCTCCCACAGTCCAAAGATGTGTGGGTTAGGTGGATTGGCCATGCTAAATTGCCCCTTAGTGTCAGGAGGACTAGCTAGGGTAAATGCGTGGGGTTATGTGGATAGGGCCTGGGTGGGATTGTGGTCAATGCAGACTCGATGGGCTGAATGGCCTCCTTCTGCACAGTTGGATTCTATGATTCTATAACTCAGTATAAATTAGAACATGTTGAAAATTGTGAAGAGCTTGGAGTGGCCCGGGGTGAGGCCTCAAGTTTGGAGTAATGAAGTTTCTGTATTAAACTTTATCTTTGATTTATAAATTGGAGTAAGGTTTGTTATATTTTTCTTGCCCACACTGGAAGAATTCCTTCTGGGTCAACATTCAATACTCCAGCAGAGTCTAAATTAGTGTATTGTACACATTCAACATCACCTCCTTACTCTTGTACTCTATATCCCATTTAATAAAACCTAGAATACTGTATGCTTTATTAACGATACTCTCAACCTGCCCTACCACCGTCAATGACTTATGTCCACATAGACCCAGGTCTCTCTGCTTCTGCATCTCCCTTTCAAGTTGTACCCTTTATTTTATATTGTCTCTCCACGTTCTTTCTACCAACTTAAATCATTTCCCATTTCTCCACGTTGAACTTCATCCACTACCTGTTCCACCCATTCCACTAATTTGTCTATATCCCTTTAACATTCTGCACTCCCTCACTGTTCACAATGCTTCCAAGTTTGATATAGAATCATAGAATCTCTACAGTGGAGGAGGAGGCCATTTGGCTCACTGAGCCTACACCGACAACAATCCCCCTCAGGCCCAATCCCAGTAACCCCACATATCTACCCTGCTAATTCCCCTGACACTGGGATCAATGTAGGATGGTCAATCAACCAAACCCGCACATCTTTGGAGTGTGGAAGGAAATTGGAGCATCTGGAGGAAACCCACGCAGACACGGAGAGAACGTGTAAACTCCACACAGTCAACCGAGGCCGGAATTGAACCCAGGTCCCTGGCGCTGTGAGGCAGCAGTGCTAACCACTGTGCCACCCTCAAATTGTCCCCTACATGCCAAGGTTTAAGTCAATAATATAAACAGGGGTTCCAACACTGACCCCTGGGAAACTCCAGTACAAACCTTCCTCTAGCCCGAAAAACAGCCATTAACTCCTACTAGCTGTTTCTTGTGACTCAGCCAATATGTATCCATGTTGCTACTTGATTTTCATTCTGTGAGCTATGATGCTTCTGCCAAGCCTGTTGTGAGGCATTGTATCAAGGGCCTTTTGGAAGTCCACATACACCACATCAATAGCATTACCCTCATCAACCCTCTCTGTTACCTATTCAAAAACTGCTGCAAGTCAGTTAAATACAAGTTTTCCCTTAGGAAATCAATGCTGGCTTTCTTTAATTAACCCTCATTTGTCCATGTGACTATTTTGTCCCCAATTATTATTTATCATAGAATCCCTACAGTGCAGAAGGAGGCCATTCGGCCCATCTAGTCTGCACGGACCACAATCCCACCCAGGCCCTATCCCCATGCATTTAGCCCAGCTAGTCCCCCTGATACTAAGGGGCAATTTAGCATGGACAATCCACCTAACCTGCACATCTTTGGATTGTGGGAGGAAACTAGAACACCCGGAGGAAACCCACGCAGAGAACGTGCAGGCTCCGCAGAGACAGTCGCCCGAGGCTGGAATTGAACCCGGGTCCCTGGCGCTGTGAGGCAGCAGTGCTAACCACTGTGCCACCCCTATAAATGTAACAGATTAAGACTGAAACAACCGTGTTTGAAGAGCTGGGGAAGGGGGAAAACAGGAAGATTGAAATTGTTTCCATAACAAACACTCCTACCAACACATTTCTGAAATAAAGGCAGTTAATAAGTCTTTTCCAAAATACATTTTTTTATTTATTCATGGGATGTGGGCATCACCAGCATTTGTTGCTCGTCCCTAATTGCCCTTCAAGTGGTGGTGAGCTGCCTTCTTGAACCGCTGCAGACCCTGAGGTATAGGTAAGCCCACACGCATCGGTGCTTTGTTATTTACAATTCAGCACTTTGCAAAGGGAAGAACATCACTTCTCAGTGAACCTGATGCACTTTTGCAGGGAATTTACAAATAATTTCAGTATTCCAAACCAGTACAGGTCATGGTTATTTCCTTGCATTTAAGAGCAGGGTACGTTTAAACATTCGTGAATTAAACCTTCTCATCCTTGTGTTCAAATCCCTCTGTCTCCTCTGACCCTCTTGAGATCTCTGCACTCTATCATAGAATCCCTACAGCAGTGGTTCCCAAACTTTTTTCACTGGGCCGCACTTTCGGAATAAAAATTTGCTCGTGCCACACCAAATTTTTTATTGATAAGAAACACATTCAAAAACAAAAAAAAACAACTCCTAGCAGTGCTTGATTCATAACATAGAACACAACTACTTTATAATATGATCATGGGACATCCAGAAAGTATAAAACAATGCTTGTTTAAACCATGTTTAAATGTTTCTTTGATTGTCCTTGAATCTTCCCACCACACTTGCCATCCTTTCTCGCTGCACCAGTGTGGCATGCCGCACCCTTTGGGAACCACTGCCCTACAGTGCAGAAGGAGGCCATTCGGCCCATCGAATCTGCACCCGACAACAATCCCACCCCAGGCCCTACCCCCACAACCCTACACATTTACCCTGCTAATCCCTCCAGCCTACACATCCCGGGACACCAAGGGGCAATTTAGCATGGCCAATCAACCTAACCTGCACATCTCTGAACTGTGGGAGGAAACTGGAGTACCCGGAGGAAACCCACACAGACACAGGGAGAATGTACAAGCTCCACACAGACAGTGACCCAAGCCGGGAATCGAACCCAGGTTCTGGGAGCTGTGAGACAGCAGTGCTAACCACTGTGCCACCAATTCTGGCCTCTTGCACATCCTCACTTTATGGTATTCCCAAACTGACTGCTGTTTCTTGAGCTTCCTTGGCCCCAGCTTCTGGAATTCCCTCCTTCTCCCCACCAGTGTCCTCCTTTCAAATGCTCCTTAAAATCCACCTCTTAACCAAGCTTTCCGTCACCTGTTCTATAATCATGTGTGTGAGACTTGGTGTCAAATTCTGTCTGGTAACGCTCCTGTGAAGCACTTCGGGACATTTCGCCACATTTGAATTGTTTTATTATTGTCACATGTACTGGGATACAGTGAAAAGTATTGTTGCTTGTGCACTATACAGTCAAAATATACTGTTCACACAGTACATAGGGTAGAAGAAAAAGAGAGGGTGCAGAATACAGTGTTGCAGTTACAGATAGGGTGAAGAGAAAGATCAGCTTAATATATGATAGGACCATTCAAAATGGGGCGGCACAGTGGTTAGCACTGCTGCCTCACAGCTCCAAGGTCCCGGGTCCGATTCCCGGCTCGGATCACTGTCTGTGCAGAGTTTGCACATTCTCCCTGTGTCTGCATGGGTTTCCTCCCACAGCCCAAAGATGTGCAGGCTAGGTTGATTGGCCACGCTAAATTGTCCCTTAGCATCCTAGGATGCTTAGGTTAGAGGGAGTAGCAGGGTAAATATGTTAGGTACGTGGATAGGACCTCGGTGTGATTATTGTCGGTGCACACTCGATGGGCTGAATGGCCCCCTTCTGCACTATAGGGCTTCTACGATAAAAGTCTGATGGTGGAAGAGAAGAAGCTTTTCAAGTTGGTTGGCACATGTTTTCAGACTTGCATCTACTTCCTGACATAAGAAGGTGGAAGAGAGAATGTCTGGGGTGCATGGGGTCCTTGATTATGCTGGCTGCTTTCCCGAGGCAGCAGGAAGTGTAGGCGGAGTCAATGGATGGGAGGCTGGTTTTAGTGATGGACTGGGGTTCATTCATGACCCTGTGTCATTTCTTGCAGTCTTGGTCAGAGCAAGAGTCATACCAAGCTGTGATACATCCGGAAAGGATGCTTTTTATGGTGCATCTAATTGGTGAGAGTCGTAGCTGACATGTTGAATTTTCTTAGCCTTCTGAGAAACTAGAGGCATTGGGGGACTTTCTGAACTATAGCATCGGTACAGAGCGACCAGGGCTGATTGTTGGTGATCTGAATATCTAGAAACATGAAGCCCTCATGGCCTCCTTCTGCACTGTAGGATTCTATTTGGCCCATTGAGTTTGTACCGATTATAATCCCACCCAGGCCCTATCCCCTTTACCCCATGCATTCACCTAGCTAGTCTTCCTGACACTAAGGGGCAATTTAGCATGGCCAATCCACCTAACCAGCACGTCATTCAGACTGTGGGAGGAAACCGGAGCACCCGGAGGAAACCCACGGCAGACACAGGGAGAACGTGCAAACTCCGTACAGACAGTGAGCCAAGCCAGGAATCGAAACCAGGTCCCTGGCGCTGTGAGGCATCAGTGCTAACCACTGTGCCACTATGCCACCCCAATGCTCTCGACCATCTCCACTTCATCACCGTTGATGTAGACAGGGGCATGTAAAATTCAAGTTGTTATTGGTGTAGGCGATCATTTTGCAACCACCATGAGTTGAGGCTCACTTCAAGGGATTGAGGATGGGTGGTCAGAAAGGGAGCGACACACAGACATAATCATAGGGAGATTCAAAACCCACACAGACATATCTGTAGAGAAATGGAAGCAAATTTATATTGGGTAGATGTCGAAGAGACCCACACAGGCAAAGAGATAATGAATGAAGGCAGAATTGGCACAAGACAAGATACACAAACAGATCCCTTCACTGACTTGTCCTGTTTTAAAGAAAAGCAACCTTTCATTTCACTGTTCAGGCTCATTTCTACATCTCTATATTTTGCTCAGGGATACAGTACAAAAGATGAGATAGTATTTCTTAGATTGCCCTCCACATGACAGGAAAAGTAGTGCAACGGAGTTGAAGACAGTTGTTTTCTTTTAACCGTCCCTTGTCAGCTGCCAGGAATGGAATGGAAGACTGGCAGGAAACATAACTGTCTGTTAAAAGGCTATTCATTATCCTACGCAATGCTGCAATTTTTTTTCATGCTTCAATCCTGTCATTTAGAATGATCTACAATTGTCAAATTACGTGTCTTAATTCACCCTCAGTCCTGAAGACAGCCTGCTTTGTTGTCTCTTCCAGCAAGGCTAAGATTGAATTTCTAAATATCACCTTCTGATTGCTAACATGTCACCACAATTGGTTCAGCCCCTTCCCCCCCCATCCTCCCTCCAATGTTCCGCTATTCCATCTATCTTTGCTCTACCAGCTCGAACATGGTTATGCCGGACACTAAGGAACGTGGAGCCTAGACAACAAGCACATCGGCCATGATCATATTCTTTGATTTGATTATTGTCACATGTATTAGTATACAGTGAAAAGTATTGTTTCTTGCGCGCTGTACACACAAGGCATACTGTTCATAGAGAAGGAAAGAAGAGAGTGCAGAATGTAGTGTTACAGTCATAGCTACGGTGTAGAGAAAGATCAACTTAATGCAAGGTAGGTCCATTCAGAAGTCTGCAGCAGGGAAGAAGCTGTTCTTGAGTCAGTTGGCACATGACCTAAGACTTTTGTATCTTTTTCCCAAAGGAAGAAGTGGAAAAGAGAATGTCCGAGGTGCGTGGGGTCCTTGATTATGCTGGCTGTTTTTCCGAGGCAGTGGGAAGTGTAGACAGAGTCAATGGATGGGAGGCTGGTTTGCATGATGGAATGGGCATATTAAATGGTACAGCGGGCCTGAAGGGTCAAATGGCCATCTCCTGCTTCTAAGTCCTATGTTCCTATGCTGCTAGAATAGTGGGGGGGGGGGCTATGGAATGAACACTGCTATAACCATTAACAATTCTAAACAACACACTGTGGCCTTCTCCATATGTACTTGGGAGGGGGGGGGGGGGTGTTGTGCCTCAATGTATCATCTACCAGAAGGCGATGAGTTGAATGACAGCTCAGAGATGGGAAGCTTGGTTTTCTCTATAAAGTGAGCAGTAACCTTCCCCTCAACAGTTCTTCAGTGTCATCCTTGTACTGTGTGAAACTTCAACACATTTCTGAATGCAACCCTTTGAAGTATTTCCTTTTTAGAATGTCTATTTTAATAGGGTGGGGGGAGGGGGCGGATTTTTCTGAAATGCACTATTTAAAAGGTTTTAACGAGCAAAATGCAAGTTTAGTCCTGATTTGAACATTGGGGAGGCTCTGTCACCATCTTCTATCATAGAATCATAGAAACCCTACAGTGCAGAAGGAGGCCATTCAGCCCATTGAATCTGCACTGATGACAATCCCACCCAGGCCCCATCCCTCACATATTTACCCCGCTAATCTCTCTATTACATTGGAAACAAGTAAGAAGCAATATTTAACAGGTATTCCCTCTCTAACCCCAACATCTCCCTTCATTTGGTGTCTTTCTCATCCCTATTTTAATCACATGAGCAGCAAAAGCTGTGTCTTATCCAGGTTGTCAGTTGAGCAAACCACTTTTGCAGGTTAATGGTTATAACAACGAGACTCACCATGGAGGTGGAGGGAGGGTTGAATGGAGGGAGGGGGAGTATTGCTAACCATAGGACTGCCTAGTCATTCTTACCTTGAATTAATCCTCTGAATTTTCTTCTCTTGCCTCTCCTAAGCTCCAAGGATGCCATTCTGCATCCTGATCTTTCATTTCTTTGAAGCAAATCCTCAGAAGGTAGTCAAGAAGGCATGCTTTCCTTCATCGGCCGGGGCATTAAGTTCAAAATTGGCAAGTCATGTTGCAGCTTTATAGAACCTTAGTTAGGCCACACTTGGAATATAGTGTTCAATTCTGGTCACCACACTACCAGAAGGATGTGGAGGCTTTGGAGAGGGTACAGAAAAGATTTACCAGGATGTTGCCTGGTATGGAGGGCATTAGTTATGAGGAGAGGTTGGAGAAACTTGGTTTGTTCTCACTGGAATGACGGAGGTTGAGGGGCATGGACAGAGTGGATAGTCAGAAGCTTTTACCCAGAGTCAATTAGTAGGGGGCATAGGTTTAAGGTGTGAGGGGCAAGGTTTAAAGGAGATGTACGAGGCAAGTTTTTTTACAAAGAGGGTGGTGGGTGCCTGGAACTCACTGCCGGGGCAGGTAGTGGAAGCAGATACGATAGTGACTTTTAAGTGGCGTCTTGACAAATACATGAATAGGATGGGAATGGAGGGATGTGGTCCCCGGAAGGGTAGGGGGTTTTAGTTCACTCATGGTGCAAAGATAATGGGGGTGGGAGGTTGGTGATGTCAGACTGGAGTGGGTTGTGGTTTGTCAGGAGAGGACTGCCGAGGGGTGTGTGTGTGTGTGTGTGTGGGAGGGGTGGTTACTCTGAAGTGTTTTTTCCCCCCCCCCCTTTCTAATTCTTTCAGAGTAACTATGAGGGTAAAATTGGCAGAATCGTCCGAATGAAGTTGGAGACTTACTTAAATCACTTTGTCAGATAGGTCCCAGCCCAGTGCAGTGGTCTGGGAGAAATCAGCCCTCTGGACAATTTCTGGGTAAATCCTTTTGTGGGAACTTGGAAGTGGAATTTCCCAGCACATAATTGGGGTACCCGCCCCAAATCTGACACTGGAGAGCCAGGAAGCTATGGCCCAATTATTCCCCAGGGCTTTAAACATCTGGTAATCCAGGACAACATCACAGTTGGCTTTTGCCTTACAGGTTTGTGAAACCCAACCTTGGAATCACCTCGCCCGTAATGAAATGTATTTTATTCTCGCTTCTGGCGAGGAGAGTTGGAGAAACTTGGTTTGTTCTCACTGGAACGACAGAGGTTGAGGGGCAACCTGATAGATGTCTATAAGATTATGAGGGACATGGACAGAGTGGATAGTCAGAAGCTTTTTCCCAGGGTGGAAGAGTCAATTACTAGGGGGCACAGGTTTAAGGTGCGAGGGGCAAGGTTGGTATATCTCTGGTTGATATCTCTTGGATATCTTTCATTCTACAAGTTGTGAATTGTCAGAAGAAAATTTATTATATCAGACATAGCATGAGATAATATCAATTTAAAATATCACATAGGCAGTGGTTTTTAATGTATAAACATTTCCATACTGCTTTCTGGTCGTATCACAGCTTGATATGGCTTCTGCTTTGCCCAAGACCACAAGAAACTACAAAGGGTCATGAATGTAGCCCAGTCCATCAGACAAACCAGCCTCCCATTCATTGATTCTGTCTACACTTCCCGCTGCCTCGGAAAAGCAGCCAACATTATTAAGGACCGCACATACCCCGGACATACTCTCTTCCACCTTCTTCTGTCAGGAAAAAGATACAAAAAGTCCGAGGTCACGTACCAACCAACTCAAGAACAGCTTCTTCCCTGCTGCCATCAGACTTTTGAATGGACCTACCTCGCATTAAGTTGATCTTTCTCTGCACCCTAGCTATGACTGTAACACTACATTCTGCACTCTCTCCTTTCCTTCTCTTTGAATGCTTTGTCTGTATCGTGCGCAAGAAACAATGCTTTTCACTGTATACTAATACATGTGACAATAATAAATCAAATCAAAATGTCTGCACTCTCCATAAACAACAAACGTAATGAGGAATGGATAGAGTTGTGAGATTGCCCAATGAAAGTAAACGAGATGCCCCTGATGTCAACATTGGGAATGAACTGGGATCTAATAGGTGTAAGTTGGTGGGTTTAGCCCTGATAATTCCACGGACTAAGACAGCCAGTGTTCTAATGTAGTCAGTGAGCTGATCCCAGCTGAGGAGAAGCCTCTAGTAGTTTCAGTTCCTAGGACCTCTGCCTGTTATTGTTGCCATCCTCATGAATATCAGGGAAGGATTGAGTTTGCCTGTATAGTTCCTTGTGGTTTGATTTCATAGAATCCCTACAGTGCAGGAGGAGGCCATTTGGCCTATTGAGTCTGCACCGACCACAATCCCACCCAGGCCCTATCCCCAATACCCCACATATTTACCTTGCAAGTCCCCTGACACTATGGGACAATTTAGCATGGCTAATCCACCTAACCTGCACATCTCTGTGTCTGTGTGCAGGAAACAATCGTTTTTTCTGTATCCCAATACATGTGACAATAATAAATCAAATCAAATCATATCATATTAGCCTGCTGATCAATGGAGGAGAGGCATGGAGAGGCAGGCCAACTGTCTCAAAGGCTGAAGACAAGGGCAAGGATATTTGATTTATAATCAAGGACCCCACGCACCCTGGACATACTCACTTCCATCGAGATAAGGATACAAAAGTCTGAGATCACGTACCAACTGACTCAAGAACAGCTTCTTCCCTATTGCCATCAGACTTTTGAATGGACCTACATTATATTAAGCTGATCTTTCTCTACACCCTAGCTATAACTATAACACTACAGTTTGCACCCTCTCCTTTTCTTCTCCTCGATGCAAGGGCAGCATGGTGACAGAGTGGTTGGCACTGCTGCCTCACAGCGCCAGGGACCCAGGTTCGATTCCTGGCTTGGGTCACTCTCTGTGTAGAGTTTGCACATTCTCCTCGTGTCTGTGAGACTTTCCTCTGGGTGCTCCAGTTTCCTCCCACACTCCTAAGATGTGCGGGTTAGGCAGATTGGCCATGCTAAATTGCCCTTTAGTGTCAGGGGGTTAGCAGGGTAAATAAGTGGGGTTATAGGGATAGGGCCTGGGTGGGATTGTGGTCAGTGCAGACTCGATGGGCCAAATGGCCTCTTTCTACAATTTAGGGATTGTATGATTTCATTGTCACACACATTTGATTTATTGTCACATGTATTGGAATACAGTGAAAAGTATTGTTTCTTGTGCCCGATACAGTGAAAGCATACTGTTCGTAGAATACATAGGGGAGAAGGAAAGGAGAGAGTGCAGAATGTAGTGTTACATTCATAGCTAGGGTGTAGAGAAAGATCAGCTTAACATAAGATAGGTCCATTCAGAAGTCTGATAGGTTTATGAAAGTTAGAGTTGTAAAACAGAGAACGAGGGTAAAAGATAAAATTGGGGGTTATGCTGGAGACAGCTCGCAAGAGTAACCTTCCAATGTTTAAATGCCAATGTCCATATTTGGAGAATGGCCAGCCACCTAGGTGACAGAGCAGAGAGGAGCTGACACTCACTGAACTATACCCCAGCGGGGTTCTGTACACTTAGAGAAGTGAAGGAAAACTGAAAATCAAAAGCTGGACACAAAAGCAAATTATTTATCAACAGTGAGGGTATGGTGGGTCCACCAAACCACTGAATATTCCAATTCCCGAACCCTTCCCACGCACAATAAGGTATGATGTGGAGATGCTGGCGTTGAACTGTACTCTTGCGACCTATATCTCATACAGGCATTTGAAGAAGTAGTTATCTGTTTACAAGTTCCATTAGTGATGTTTTTAGATTCTTTAGTCATCTGGCCAATGTCTGTGTTTTGTTTTTGACAGTGAGTAATAGGCTTTGCTAACCAATTATCCTTCCAGCCATTATACTTTTGCATCAAGATGAAGAAACTCCGTGATTCATCGTTTTGTTTGACTCGCCCTTGACCTTCTGCAAAATAAAAATACCACCCATATTTGATTACAGTTTCCTCTCCAAGGTCGTTGAGCATGCCGTCACTTTCCCCAAACTATGCCAATCTTTTACAGAACGCTGTTACTGAATCCCTCCAAATCAATCAATCCATCTCAGATCACTTTGAAAGAACACTTTCAAAGTCACTCATAATCTCCTGTTTGACTGTTATCACTATCCTTGGCCAATCTTCGGTCTTCAGCCTTTGACACAGTTGGCCATCCTCTCCATGTCTCTCCTCTATTGATGGGCAGGCTGATTTGATTTGATTCATTATCACATGTATTTGGATACAGTGAAAAGTATTGCTTCCTGAACGCATACCGTTCACAGAGTACATGGGGGAGAAAAGAAGGTGCAGAATATAGTGTTACAGTTGTAACTAGGGTGTAGAAAAAGATCAACTTCATATATGGTAGGTCCATTCAAAAGTCTGATGGCAGCAGCGAAGAAGCTATCCTCTAGTCAGCTGGTACATGATCTCAGACTTTTGTATCTTTATTTCGATGGAAGTGAGTATGTCCGGGGTCCTTGATTATGCTGGCTGCTCTCCTGAGGCAGCGGGAAGTGTAGATGGAGTCAATGGATGGGAGGCTGGTTTGCATAATGGACTGGGCTACATTGTCAACACTTTGTAGTTTCTTGCAGTCTTAGTCAGAGTAAGAGCCACATCAGCTGTGATACATCCAGAAAGGATGCTTTCTATGGTGCATCTGTAAAAATTGGTGAGAGTTGTAGCTGACATGCCAAATTTCTTAGCCTCCTGAGAAAGTAGAGGCGTTGGTGGGCTTTCCTAACTATAGTGTTGGTGTGGAGGGACCGGGACAGATTGGGACTAAAATGGCCTGGTTCCATTCCAATCTCTTAAGTTGAACCAGAGAATCACCTGCCATGGTTTTTCCTCCTCCTGCACCATGAGCAGTGTAGTCCCCAAGGATCTATCCTTACCTCTCTCCTATTTCTCATCTGAATACTGTCTCACAGTGACACCATCCGTCAATGTAATATCAGGTTTCAAGTGCGCTGATGAAGCGCAACTCTACCTCACCACCATTCCTCGCTGCTTGTCCAACATCCAGAGCTGGATGAGCAGGGATTACTTCCAACAAACTATTGGAATGACAGGTTAGGTTGATTGGCCATGCTAAACTGCCCCTTAGTGTCCCAAGATATATAGGTTGGGGGGATTAGTGGGGTAAACATGTGGAGTTGTGTGTTAAGTCTGGATAAGAGTGGGTGCAGACTCGATGGGCTGAATGGCCACCTTCTGCACTGTAGGGATTCTATGATCGACATTGTCATCACTCTGCCACACAAACTCCATTCCCTGGCCATTGACTCCATCCCACTGTCTGGCAACTCTTGTGAGGTTGAATAAGATTATTTAGAACCTTGGTGTGATAACTGCAGTCAAAACTCTGATTGTTTACCTCAAGACTTCAATATTCCAAAGCTTTAATAAGAACTAGGAGTAGGAGTAGGCCATCTGGCCCCTCGAGCCTGCTCCGCCATTCAATAAGATCATGGCTGATCTTTTCGTAGACTCAGCTCCACTTACCCGCCCGCTCACCATAACCCTTAATTCCTTTACTGTTCAAAAATCTATCCTTGCCTTAAAAACATTCAATGAGGTAGCCTCAACTGCTTCACTGGGCAGGGAATTCCACAGATTCACAATCCTTTGGCTGAAAAGGCCAACTCAACTCAGTCCTAAATCTGCTCCCCCTTATTTTGAGGCTATGCCCCCTAGTTCTAGTTTCACCAGCCAGTGAAAACAACCTCCCTGCTTCTATCTTATCTATTCCCTCCATAATTTTATTTGTTTTATAAGATCCCCCCTCATCCTTCTAAATTCCAATGAGTATAGTCCCAGTTTGCTCAGTCTCTCCTCATAAGCCAACCCTCTCAACTCCAGAATCAACCTAGTGAATCTCCTCTGTACCCCCTCCGGTACCAGTATATCCTTTCTCAAGTAAGGAGACCAAAACTGTACACAGGTGTGGACTCACCAGCACCTTACATAGCTGCAACATAACCTCCCCGTTTTTAAATTCCATCTCTCTAGCAACGAAGGACAAAGTTCCATTTGCCTTCTTAATTACCTGCTGCACCTGCAAACCAACTTTGTGACTCATGCACAAGGACGACCCAGATTCCTCTGCACAGCAGCATGCTGCAATTTTTTACCATTTAAATAATAGTTCATTTTGTTGTTATTCCTACCAAAAAGGATGACCTCACATTTGCCAACATTGTACTCCATCTGCTAGACCCTTGCCCACTCACTTAGAGTCATAGAGGTTTACAGCATGGAAACATGCCCTTCGGCCCAACTTGTCCATGCTGCCCTTTTTTTAAGCCAATAAGCTAGTCCCAATTGCCCGTGTTTGGCCCATATTCCTCTATACCCATCTTACCCACATAACTGTCTAAACACTACCTCTGGCAGCTTTTTCCAGACACTCACCACCCTGTGTGTGAAAAAATTGCCCCTCTGGACCCTTTTGTATCTCTCCCCTTAAACCTAAGTCCTCTAGTTTTAGACTCCCCTATCTTTTGGAAAACATGTGGACTATCTAGCTGATCTATGCCCCTCATTATTTTATAAACCTCTTTAAGATCACCCCTAAGCCTCCTATGCTCCAGGGAAAAAAATCCCAGTCTATCCAACCGTTCCTTATAACTCAAACCATCAAGTCACGGTAGCATCCTAGTAAATCTTTTCTGCGCTCTTTCTAGTTTAATATAGACTATGTATTTCCCTCCGCAGACTTTTAGTGTCCTCTGCACACTTTGCTCTGCATCCCATTTTAACCTTTAATGGTCAGCCTGTCATCTTCCGTAAAGTTCTGCTCATCTAAAACTCCACAGCCCACATTCCCACTCACAGCAAGACCCATTCACTCCCTGTGCTCACTGACCTGTGCTAGTCCCAGTCAATGTCTCAATTATCCAGAGAGCCCATCAAGACTCTCATCCTGCATTTTTTTCTCACTTAGGATGTTGGTGTCGCTGGCAAGACCAGCATTTGTTGCCCATCCTGAAATGTCCCACCTGAATTATCCTTGAAATGTGTGGCTTGCTCGGCCATTTCAATGGCTGTGGGTCAGGAGTTACACGTCGGCCAGACCAGGTAAGGACGGTAGATTTCCTTCCCTAAAAGGACATTAGTGAGCCAGATGGGTTTTTCCGACAATCGACAATGGTTTCATGGTCAATGGATTCCAGATTTTCTATTGAATTCAAATTTCACCAGCCGCCATGGTGGGATTCGAACCCGGGTCCCCAGAACCTTACCCCGAGTCTTGGGATTACTCATCTAATGACAATATTACTGTCCCACTGCCTCCCTCTTGATTCCAAATGCCTTTCTGGCCTTGGCCCTCCAATCGCCTCCAGCCCGATAACACTCCGGGTTCTTTGTGCTCTTCCAATCTGGGCCATTTGCACATCCCCAATTTTAATCACTCCACAATTGGTGGCCGTGCCTTAAATTGCCTCAGCCTTGAGCCCTGGTGGTTCCGTCCCTAAATCTTTCTGCCTCCCGCTCCTCCTTTAAATCTGTTTGACCAAACTTTTACTCATCTGTCCTTAATAGCTCCTGTAATGACTTCAATCAGGCCGTTAAAGTTGGCCTATTGGAATATGAACTCCCTGATTAAGGAGTCAATTCATGGGCCAGTCAGGGAGTCTTTTCCTTGTATTTAACCAGGAGTGTCAGTTCCTCTGGCACTCCCGACTGCTGACTGATAGCACTCTGTGTACTGCTGTTGGAATTGTAAATAAAGGGATTTTGGTGAAGGGACTTCTGCCTCCAAAGACTTATTCCAGCTATGTATTTGATTTTATTGTCACATGTAGTGGGATACAGTAAAAGGTATTGCTTCTCGAGTGCTATACAGGTAGAACATAGTCACTCCTGTGAAGCACCATATAATGTTAAAGGTGCTATATAAATGCAAGTTACTGTTGTTGGGTCCACTGCTCTATCACACCATTGAAGCCCCAGTCAATGTTTGGCTGACAATATATGCGCTTGTAATCATGTGAGTCAAGTGGTTCGGTGTACATTCACTTAAGAGTAAAATACACAGGAAAGGCTGGGATAATGCCTTATCAGCCGAGGTCAACTAGACTGCAGGTGTGAAAATATCTCATCCTCAATGAAATACAAATAACAACATCCTCGCTTTCTTTTGATATCGAACTCTACTGTGTTTTCCCCCATGTCTCTGGAAGTGAACTCGTGCTGCATGAGGCTAGGTTACAAATAGGTAATTCACTTGTCTTTAATTCTTTTGTCTATTATTTAAACTGAGATTTAACTCATTTATTTTGACATTAAATTCAAGGAACACAGGAATAGATACGAACATGGTAAGGGCCCTTGAAGTAGGAACACATTTCCAAAATTAGACTTAACACTATCATTTGCACCATTATTTTTTGATCTTTCATGGGACATATATCGCTGGTTGGTCAGCATTTATTGCCCATCCCTAGTTGCCCTTGAAGGGCAGTTGAGAGTCAACCACATTGCTGTGGTTCTGGAGTCAAATGTAGGCCAAACTAGGCAAGGACAGCAGACTTCCTTCCCTAAAGGACATTAGTGAACCAGATGGATTTTTCCGACAATCGACAATGGTTTCATGGTCATCAGTAGATTCTTAATTCCAGATATTATTGAATTCAAATTCCACCATCTGCTGTGGCGGGATTCGAACTTAGGTCCCCAGAACATTAGCTGAGCTTCTGGATTAATAGTCTAGCGATAATACCACGGGGCCATCACCTCCCTTATATATATTTATTTATATTGATCTTGCTGACCACAATTCCTGCTGGAATCTCTTGAGAAAGTTAGCATATACCAGAACATAAAAGCTGGTGTGAAACTAGTGTGCATCAGTGTGCACAACTTTACAACTGAAGTCAGAGTAAAGCAGGGTAAAAAAGTCTTAAGCCACTATGAAATTGTTGTTTGAAGTTGAAGGTTTTAGAGTCATTGGGACGGATTTTCCCGTTCCGCCCGCCACGTGAATCGTCACGGGTGAGGGGCAGACTGTGGAAGGTACGTTGACCTCAGGTGATATTTTCCAGTTTTGGGGCGAGCGCGGCTGGAAGTTCCTCTCAGAGTCATACAACGCAGAAAAGGCCCTTCGGCCTATCGAGTTTGCACCAACAATATTTACCACTAAAGGGGCACTAATCCTAGTTTCCTGCATTTGTCCCATACCCTTGAATATTAGCTCTGATGAAGGGTCATCGAGCACTAGGGGCACAGGTTCAATTCCGGCCTTGGGATGGCTGCGTGGAGTTTTCACATTCTCCCCGTGTCTGCATGGGCTTCCTCCAAGTGCTCCGGTTTCCTCCCACACTCCAAAAATGTGTAAATTAAGTGGATTAGCCATGGTAAGTGCGCAGGGTGACAGGAATAGGGCTGGGGTTGGGCCTGGGCAAGGTGCTCTTTCAGAAGTCAGTGCAGACACAGTGGGCTGAATGGCCTCCTTCTGCACTGTAGGGATTCCATGGATACTTGTTTCTGGTTCCTGCTACGCCTAAAATTTGGAACATAAATAGGTGCACATTAAGAATGGGCATTAATTCAGGAGATCTGTGTTCTTAGATCTTTCGTACCATTGATGGAGGATCAGCTAATCATTTCAATGGTCGTAACTAGGCAGTGAGGCAAGCGATTGAGGAAATGCACACATTGCAATGTTTTGTTGTAAAACATGACAATTCCCTGGATCGAGGGAGAGCAAAAACAATGTCAAAACATTCCAGGATCGTATTGCATACCATGGACTAAATTTAATGGTTGCAGAGGTTGGTCCGTCCACTGGCTGGAGACTCAGTGGCAATACCACTGTGGCCATGTTTGGGAGCCCTGTTGGGGTTAAGCGCCAATTAGGCAACTTGTTGGGGGTCTGAGCAAGTCTCCAGTATCAGCAGCACCTTTGTGATCAGTGGCCACTGCTGGTACTGCAGGGCCCAAAGCCGAGGACCGTTGTTGGAATGCTTGGACAAAGGTGGATCGTCCGGCATGTGTCAGGGATGCGTGTGTGTGCGTCATTGTGAAGTGCAGGAGGTGGGGGTGAGGAGTATCTTCACTCCTCCTCTGCTACTAGTGGGTCCCTCTGTTGGGCACAGGATGCCGGAGAAGGAGGGAGCCTTCCCCATCCACAGGCCTGCCCGACAGAGTTGACTTGGCGGGCTGGCCACATGACATGGCACCTGCATGCTGCTGGGTGAATTCTAGCAAGGGTTGGACAAGGTTGTCCAAATTGGCCTCCAAGAGGGAAAGAGCTGTACGTGACCTTATGGACTTAATCAAGGAGGAGCAGGGAAGTGACAGGGTCCTCATTATATGGCTCCCCAGTCTACCTCCGTAGAGAATTAAATTTAATCATGGGCGGCATGGTAGCACAGTGGTTAGCACTGTTGCTTCACAGCTCCAGGGACCTGGGTTCGATTCCTGGCTTGGGTCACTGTCGGTGTGGAGTTTACACATTCTCTTCGTGTCTGCGTGGGTTTCCTCCAGGTGCTCCGGTTTCCTCCCATAGTTCAAAGATGTGCAGGTTAGGTTGATTGGCCATGCTAAAATTGTCCTTAGTGTCCTGGGATGCATAGGTTAGAGGGATTAGTGGGTAAATATGTAGGGATGTGGGGGTAGGGCCTGGGCGGGATTGTGGTCGGTGCAGACTTGATGGGCCAAATGGTCTCTCTCTGTGCTGTAGGGTTTCTAAGATTCTACTTCTATTGCGAGTAGTGATGATGTAAATGGAGGGAGTTACTGTTGGGGGGGGGGGCGCAGAGATCTGAGTTTACCGTGACAGTGAAGCAATCTATAACATAGCTTTTCAGTGACAATGTATTCTTTCAACCAAGTACCACACTACCTCATTTGCATTATTGAGCCAATCGATCATGTCAGTCACACTCTGTTTAAGCCAACAACAAACTAAATCAATGGAATTAGCAAAAAAAATGTGAAAGTGGAACAATGTATTGCAAAGATAGCACGGGGTGGTGGTGGGGTGGTGGTGGGGGGGGGTGGGTGGCGGGAAGGAGAGAGAGAGAGAGAGAGAGAGAGAAAATCAGGAGTGTGATTTCCACCTTCTTCCGTCGGGAAAAAGATACAAAAGTCTGAGGACACCTACCAACCGACACAAGAACAGCTTCTTCCCTGCTGTGGTCAGACTTTTGAATGGACTTACCTTGCATTAAGTTGATCTTTCTCTACACCCCTAGCTAAGACTGTAATGCTACATTCTGCACCGTCTCCTTTCCTTCTCCCCTATGTACTCTATGAACGGTATGTTTTGTCAGTATAGGGTGGCGCAGTGGTTAACACTGCTGCCTCACAGCACCAGGGACCCGGGTTCAATTCCGACCTCGGGTCACTGTCTGTGTGAAGTTTGCACATTTTCCCCGTGTCGGCATGGGTTTCTTCCCACAGTCCATAGATGTGCGGGTTAGGTTGATTGGTCATGCTAAATTAACCCTAATGTCAGGGGCATTAGCAGGGTAAATATGCGGGAATAGGGCCTGGGTGGGATTGTGGTCGGTGCAGACTCAATGGGTCGAACAGCCTCCTTCTGCACTGTAGGGATTCTGTAGCACGCAAGAAATAATACTTTTCATTGTATCCCAATACATGTGACAATAATAAATCAAACCAAATCAAGTATGTTTCTGAAGACAATGATACAGGGTATTGTAGAAAACACAGCAGCTTCACTCTGTGATTTCCCCACATGGAGAATTCCTGTGTTATGATCTGCCAGTGGAAGTTCAGCATATGGAATGCAGTTCGAGCTCAAAACAAATGGCCCAGGTTCCCGTGCACTGATGAGAGATGTTTACCTCATGGTATACCTGCAAATTAATCCACTCAGCCTCTCTGGTGATGTTGCACACTTGGGGGGGGGGGGGGGGGGGGAGAGAGGAACTTAAATCTTTTTTTCTAAAAAGGCATCACTTTACAATTCATTGCACCCGGTTCCCTGTAGAACGACCGTACCTTTGGCAGACACAGGGGGATTGGTACAGAAAGACAGTTGCGTGCACAGATAGCTGTCTACAGAAAAGGCCAAAAATGTCTCCTTTTAGACATTCACGGATCTTCTATAACAGAACGAGTAGTTCAAACAGACAAACAAAACGCACCAGTTCCTCAACTGCATACTCCAGAGATTTCTCACAACAACAAGGCACTGGTGCATCACCAGCTGGCTGGTGCGGTTTGCCCTGGGTAAACACACAGAGGGAGGCCTCAGCCTTGATCATTGCCCTGGACTGCATTAGGAATCTTGTACTGAGTTCACCATTACTAGGATGGAGTGGGGGTGGGGGAAAGAAGGGCTGGATGGTGTAGTGGGATAGAAATCCTGATTAAAAATTTGATTTTAACAAAACGTGCACATTTTGATTTGATAGGATTTATTATTGTCGCATAGAATCCCTACAGTGCAGAAGGAAGCCATTTGGCCCATCGAGTCTGCACCAACCACAGTCCCACCCTGGCCCTATACCCATAACCCCATGCATTTCCCTAGCTAGTCCCCCTGACACTAAGGGGCAATTTATTATGGCCAATCCACCTAACCTACACATCTCCAGAGCGTGGGAGGAAACCGGAGCAAACCCACGGGAAGAACGGGCAAACTCCATACAGACAGTGACACAAGGTGGGAATTGAACTTGGGTCCCTGGCGCTGTGATGCAGCAGTGCTAACCAGTATGCCACCCGCATTGGGATACAGTGGAAAGTATTGTTTCTTGCATGCCATACAGACAAAACGTACCGTTAGAGTACACAGGGGAGAAGGAAACAAGAGAGTGAAGAGAAGGTGGAAGAGTGCATGGGGTCCTTGATTACATCAGTGACTAACAGTGTGCTGGGGGGAGGTGAGGGAGGGCATTATACTAGGCTCAACAAAGTTGCTTCCCCTTACCCCACTTTCATAGCTAAACAGCCCAATGACACACCTAGCCACTGAGTTAGTGAAAATCTGTCCAGAATGCAACAGGAGTCACTATCTTCAGGAGAGGGAAGTCAGAAAACAAGGGTTTAAATCATTGGACTTGTGTCGTGTGAAAGTGTGATTAAGTCAACTGCTCAGGTACTGCTAGTAATATCTCAGGAAGACAAGAAAGAAAATGTAATACTCTATCATCCTGGCTATTTATTTTTTTCAATATAATGAACAAAGGCTTTAGACTGACTGAAAGCATGACTGGCCACTATTCACACAAAATGACTTCCTAGCCTTCGGGAAACCACAGCAAGCTTGTTATCTCTAAAGAAGTGCTAATGTCCCACGTGACTGTCAAAATCAAATTCAAAGTCAAAGGGAATGCACAGAGACCCCTTTACATTTACGAGGCAAAGCCCTGGCCAGTGGAGATGATGTGGAGATGCCGGCGTTGGACTGGGGTAAACACAGTAAGAAGTTTAACAACACCAGGTTAAAGTCCAACAGGTTTATTTGGTAGCAAAAGCCACACAAGCTTTCGAGGCTCTGAGCCCCTTCTTCAGGTGAGTGGGAATTCTGTTCACAAACAGAACTTATAAGACACAGACTCAATTTACATGAATAATGGTTGGAATGCGAATACTTACAACTAATCCAGTCTTTAAGAAACAAAACAATGGGAGTGGAGAGAGCATCAAGACAGGCTAAAAAGATGTGTATTGTCTCCAGACAAGACAGCCAGTGAAACTCTGCAGGTCCACGCAACTGTGGGAGTTACAAATAGTGTGACATAAATTCTGATTCTAGGATCGCATGATAAAGACTCAGGAGGAAAAAAGCAGAAATATTTATGTGAAATAGTGTGACATAAACCCAATATCCCGGTTGAGGCCGTCCTTGTGTGTGCGGAACCTGGCTATCAGTTTCTGCTCCGCGACTCTGCGCTGTCGTGTGTCGCGAAGGCCGCCTTGGAGAACGCTTACCCGAATATCAGAGGCCGAATGCCCGTGACCGCTGAAGTGCTCCCCAACAGGAAGAGAACAGTCTTGCCTGGTGATTGTCGAGCGGTGTTCATTCATCCGTTGTCGCAGCGTCTGCATAGTTTCCCCAATGTACCATGCCTCGGGACATCCTTTCTTGCAGCGTATCAGGTAGACAACGTTGGCCGAGTTGCAAGAGTATGTACCGTGTACCTGGTGGATGGTGTTCTCACGTGAGATGATGGCATCTGTGTCGATGATCCGGCACGTCTTGCAGAGACGTGTCTTGCAGAGACGTCTTGCAGAGTCTTGCGATCCTAGAATCAGAATTTATGTCACACTATTTGTAACTCCCACAGTTGCGTGGACCTGCAGAGTTTCACTGGCTGTCTTGTCTGGAGACAATACACATCTTTTTAGCCTGTCTTGATGCTCTCTCCACTCCCATTGTTTTGTTTCTTAAAGACTGGATTAGTTGTAAGTATTCGCATTCCAACCATTATTCATGTAAATTGAGTCTGTGTCTTATAAGTTCTGTTTGTGAACAGAATTCCCACTCACCTGAAGAAGGGGCTCAGAGCCTCGAAAGCTTGTGTGGCTTTTGCTACCAAATAAACCTGTTGGACTTTAACCTGGTGTTGTTAAACTTCTTACAGTGGAGATGATCCATCTGTGAGGACAAAAGGAACCTGTTAGTTGATGAAACAGTGACCATCTGAAAAATCCAGAGCAGCAATCATAGAGTTCCTACTGTGCAGGAGGCCATTCGGCCCATCGAGTCTGCACCGACTCTCTGACAGAGCATCTTACCCAGGCTCCCCACACTATCCCCATAACCCCATGTATTTCCCACTTATCTCCCTTATCATCTTAGGATACCATCGCCAATACACCTAACCCGTGCATTTTTGGACTGTGGGAGGAAACCGGAGCACCCGGAGGAAACCCACGCAGACACGGGGAGAATGTGCAAACTCCACACAGACAGTCACCCAAGGCCAAATCGAACCCGGGTCCCTGGCGCTGTGTGGCAGCAGCGCTAACCACTGTGCCACCATGCCGCACTTTCTATATCCTTTATCTGAACCAAGGGGAAGAAGTGGGAGCTATGTCACATGAACACCCTGCCGTTTCCCAACCTCCCAAAGCATCTAGAGCTTGTAATATTTCCTTGTGAAGCTAATGGAATTACTCTGCCATCTTCAATCAACCCCCGAACAACAGAACCAGAGCTCTGTGCAGATTTAAATTGCCTGGCTCTCCTCTACACTGTTTTTACTGGAACACCTGAACTTCTGTACCAGTGCCAATTATAAGACTAGCTCATCACTCCAGGCTTCTCCCATTGTGGAAATCCCATTGTGTTGGGAATGTGGATCACCCCACATCAGCGCCAGCCTGCTGACCTCTCTGAAGGATTACACTGCTGGACTGTTGACTCTGGGCTCGCATGTAACACGGATTCTTATTTTGTCTGCGGCCTTTGCTTTGTACCTTTCTTTCTTTCGCCTATTTCCCCTTTTATTGCGTGAATGGAGAAAGCAGGAGATGTTGTGAACCTTCTTTCCACATTTTGAATGTGTGTAAAATAAACTAACCCTCTGAGTTTACCCTACCTCGGGTTTGCTGTGCTTAACATTTATTTACTAGGTCACAAGTAGGCTTACATTAACACTGCAATGAAGTTACTGTGAAAATCCCCTAGTCACCACACTCTAGCATCTGTTCAGGTACAGTAAGGGAGAATTTAGCACGGCCAATGTACCAAGTCAGCATGTTTGAGCTTAGACTTATTTATTAGTGTCACAAGTATGCTCACATTAACACTGCAATAAAGTTACTGTGAAAATCCCCTAGTCGCAACTCTCTGACGCTTGTTAGGGAGAATTTAACCCGGCCAGTGCACTTAACCAGCACGTCTTTCAGACTGTGGGAGGAAACTGGAGCATCCGGAGGAAACCCACGCAGACACAGGGAGAACGTGCAAACTCCACAGGGACAGTCACCCAAGGCCGAAATTGAAGCCGGGTCCCTGGTGCAGTGAGGCAGCAGAGCTAACCACTGTGCCACCGCGTCGCCATGGGGTTATCAATAAAGAATTGGGTCACACCAAAACTGAGGGGTTGGGGAAAATACGTCACTACTTATAAAAGGGGGAAATCAAAAACCAAAACCACCTCTCCATTAACGGAAGGATAGAGAGAGAAAAAATCAGCCGCTGAAGGCAACAGTGTTTGGATGCTTGTATACGTGACTTGTTCAGTTTTATCAGGCTAACAGGATAACTGAGCAAAGAATGAGATGGAACGGGACTCCTTTTATTAGAGGCCAGAACCAACATCAGACTTATGCCTAATCCTAACCTCTCTCCCAGTGTAATGTCCTGCCCTAGACATTTGATTGGACGTGAAGCCCCCCCCGCCCCCCCCACTCCCCCCACTCTTCATCATACTGATTGGCTAGCATTCCCTCTGGCCGGTTGCTAAGTGGACATGTTTCAACGTGTTGTAATGGCGCTGGAGGTAGTGAGCAGACAGTGCACTTCTTCCTCTGCCTCCCCGCTCCATGGTTAATCATAAAGCCCATCCTGTCTTTCGATAGAAACATTAAAACCATCGCCTCACCGACCCTCTGAGGTGGATGTTCCCACCAATTCAAACAAATACCAGAAGAGTTCTCCCCTGTGGCGGCACGGCGGCACAGTGGTTAGCACTGCTGCCTCACAGCGCCAGGGACCTCGGGTTCAATCCCAGCCTCGGGTCACTGTCTGTGTGGAGTCTGCACGTTTTCCCCCGTGTCTGAGCGGGTTTCCTCTGGGTGCTCCGGCTTCCTCCCACAGTCCAAAGGTGTGATGGTTAGGTGGATTGGCCATGCTAAATTGCCCCTGGTGTCAGGGGGATTAGCAGGGTAAATAATAAGTGGGGTTGGTGCAGACCCGATGGGCTGAATGGCCTCCTTCGACACTGCAGTGATTCTAAGACCTGGCCCCCAACATTGATCCTTCAAACAATACGTCATTATTACCAATGACCAATGCCTGTGGGATCTTGCAGTGTGCAGATCAGCTGCTGCATTTCCTACATTATGAGTAACTATACTTCAAATACATTTCATTGGCCTGGAGGTCCCTAGGTTCCGAAAGCTGCTTCAAAACAAACTCTTTCTTTCTCCCTTTCATAGACAGCTCTCATTGGCAAGCTAGCAACATGATGTGGAGATAGCAACATACAGGGATCCCCCAGCACCCTATTTTAAACTGCTGAAATAGGTGTACCCGGGGACGCCAGCTTTTAAGTAGTGGTATTTTTATTTAATGATTTCAGACAAAGTGGCAGGAGGACCCTTTGAAGACAACAAGGCACTTAACTATCAAGGTGGCGAGGAGACCGAGGAGTTTCTGAATGTCAGAAATCACATCAGTCTGACAAGTGAGCTTATTCCTGTTCAGGTCACATCTGTATGGCTTTCCTCTTGTCTGTCAGAGACTGCTTATCAAAGCTTTCATGAGTTTATTCCTTCCTCTACGTTTGAAAGCTGAGATCACTTGACAATCAAGATACCAACGAGTGATTTGTCATGGATCCATAATCAGTCTCGAATTCCCAGCTATCATCCCTCAACTCCCTTGGTGCCATTTACCGCATGACTATGTACTCGAAAGCTCTGCTTAAAATCTCCCGAGAGATGAGGCTGATAGGCAGTGAGATTGGGTGGAATGAGTGCGGTGTCAGCGGCTTGGTGGGTACAATGAGCAGGAACAAGGGAGAACTTGCAAGAAACTACAAAGGGTTGTGAACGAAGCCCAGTCCATCACTCAAACCAACCTCCCATCCATTGCCTCCGTCTACACTTCCCACTGCCTCGGAAAAGCAGTCAGCATAATTAAGGACCCCACACACCCCGGACATTCTTTCTTCCACCTTCTTCCATCGGGAAAAAGTACAAAAGTCTGAGATCACGTACCAAACGACTCAAGAACAGCTTCTTCCCTGCTGCCATCACTCTTTTGAATGGACAGCACTAAGCTGATCTTTCTCTGCACCTTAGCTATGACTGTAACACTACATTCTGCACTCTCTCCTTTCCTTCTCTATGAATGGTGTGCTTTGTCTGTATAGTACACAAGAAACAATACTTTTCATTGTATACTAATACATGTGACAATAATAAATCAAATCAAACTTCAGAGCAGAGTGGGGAAACTCTAACAGCAATGCACCCAGCCTAAGAGACACTGCATCTGCCTCTATAACTTAGCATAGATAGGATCACTGCATCACAGAGCAAGGCCATTCGTGTCTCCACCGACTCTCCAAAAGAGCATCTTACCCAGGCCCACCTCCCCATGCTATCCCTGTAACCCCATGCATGTACCATGTCTAATCCCCCTAACCTACATATCTTGGGAGCAATTTAGCATGGCCAATTAACCTAACTTTGGACAGTGGGAGAAAACCAGAGCGCCCACATGAAACCCACGCAGACACGGGGAGAATGTGCAAACTCCACACAGACAGTGATCCAAGGCTGGGAATCGAACCTGGGTCCCTGGCGCTGTGAGGCAGCAGTGCTAACCACTGTGCCATTTTTCTAGCCTGACAAATCAACAGTCCACCAATGAATTCTGGTTCTATTCACACATCAGCCAGGCCCTACATCACAGGTCAGAGCCTAATTTATAAGACATCGCGGGTGGGATTCTCCCCAAAAAATTCTAAGTGTCGCATTTACATAAAAACTGTATATCAGGCTGGTTTTTTTTTTAAGTGGGAGTTTCAAAATGAATCTCTCACACTCTGTGCACCGCAGAGTGCCCTAGCATGATTCACTCCAGAATCCAGTGTGCGGGGCCTATTCCTGCTGGAGAGGCCAGCAGCATAGTGCTGAGTGGACCACTGCGCATACACTGAGCTGTCAGCGCCGAGGTCGGCGTATGCGCAGTGGCACCTGTCTGCCTGCCTCCTGATCGCAGGCCAGCTTGATCGCTAGCCAGCCCCGCAACATCCGCAATCGCTGCCCCACCGAACATGTTCGGGCACAGCCCCAACCCTCGCCTCAATCTCCCGCCACTCCCTCGATCCCCTCTCCCCACCGGCAGTCCAACAACCCACCCCACAGTGCCAACCCTCCCCTGCAGCCCCGACTAGCCAGCAAGCTGCCTCACACACCCTCCCACCCCGATGGCCAGCTCTGATCGCTGGCCTCCCTCCCACCCCCATCGATCCTGACTGCACAGTGGCAGCCCCCCCACCCCCCCACCTATCTTGCCGCAGAGGTCTTGCCCCCATCAAGCCCAAACCTCATTAGGCCCCACCCCCTTGGCACTGCCCCACACCTGATGGACAGTGCGAAGGTCCACCCGGGCATTGGCCCTTTGTCCTTTGGACAGTGCCAGGGGCCCCAGGCTGGCACTGCCAAGGTGCCAATGCACTCAGGGGGTACCCCCTTTGCCGCCCATTTGGGGGGAGCCTCGATTTCCGCCTCTTCACTCGGGAGAGGGGGGGAAATTACGCTCCCTCCCCGCAAGTGGGGAGCTAGTGTAATTCCTGCTGGAGTGAACCACTCCGGGTAGGAGGGGAGAGGCTAGCGAGCCCAGAGATTTCAGTCCCGGGCCCGCCAGTAGGATTTTAATTACCTGCTGCATATATTAGGCAGCTCCATGGTGATTCCCGGAGCGGAGCTGATGGCACCGGAAATCCGGTGCTGGGAGACGTGGGAATTGTCCACCGCGAGAGTTTCCTGGCTTGTTGCGCTAGAAAAGCAGCACAGGGGGATGGGAGAATTGCCCACCACCTCCTAGCCTACCTTTCTTCAGCTTTATTGTACTTGTTCCTTATCGCTTCCTTTTCCTTCTTTCACTTCCTCCAACAAGCTGGCTTTATCGACAATAGCCTAAAATAAGTGAAGCGTATGGTAACATAGGAGTAGCAGTTGTCCCATCCGCAAATATCCCAGGAAATACTTCCAATTCCAAAGCCAACTATAAATGCCTACCTGCTGAGAAAATCTAACTGAGTACAGGGAAACTCCAGATCTTCCGGATCCGTATGACACAGTTTCGCACAGTGCTTTTTCCAACTAAGCGAAACTTAACCAACGCCTCTACTTTCTCTGGAGGCTAAGGAAATTCGGCATGTCCACAACAACTCTCAGCAACTTTTACAGATGCACCATAGAAAGCATTCTTTCTGGTTGTATCACAGCTTGGTCTGGCTCCTGCTCTGCCCAAGACCGCAAGAAACTACAAAGGGATGTGTACGTAGCCCAGTCCATCACGCAATCCAGCCTCCCATCCATTGGCTCTGTCTACATTTCCTGCTGCCTCGGAAAAGCAGCCAGCATAATCAAGGACCCCACTCACCCCGGATATACTCCCTTCCACCTTCTTCCATCGGGAACAAAATACAAAGTCTGAGATCATGTACCAACTGACTCAAGAACAGCTTCTTCCCTGGTGCCATCAGACTTCTGAATGGACCTACCTTATATTAAGGTGATCTTTCTCTACACCCTAACTATGATGTAACACTACATTCTGCACTCTTTCCTTTCCTTCTCTATGAACAGTATGCTTTGTCTGTATAGCGCGCAAGGAACAATACGTTTCACTCTATACTAATATATGTGACAACAATAAATCAAATCAAAAACTTGAAGTAATTAATTATTGAGCGGAATGTGAGGATTAAAAGAAAATACAAGTGCCTTTATGGTAGCACATTTTTTGGGACATGGGCCTGGCTGGCTGGCCAGCATTTATTGCCCAACCCTAGTTGCCTCAGGGCAGTTGAGAGTCAACCACTTTGCTCTGGATCAGGAGTCAGATGGAGGCCAGACCAGGTAAGGACGGCAGATTTCCTTCCCGAAAGGACATCAGTGAACCAGATGGGCTTTTCCGACAATCGACAATGGTTTCATGGTCATCAGTAAATTCTTAATTCCAGATAATTTTTATTGAATGCAAATTCCACCATTTGCCGTGGCAGAATTCGAACCCGGGTCCACAGCACATTAGCTGAGTTTCTGGATTAATCCAAAGATGTGAGAGTTAGGTTGATTGGCCATGCAAAGTTGCCCAGTGTCAGGGGGATTAGCAGGGTAAATTGTGGGGTTACAGGAATAGGGCATGGGTGGGATTGTTGTCAGTGCATGCTCGATGGGCCGAATGGTCTGCTTCTGCATTGTAGGGATTCTATGGTTCTAATAGTCTAGATGATACCTTGAGGCCATCACCTCCCCTGAATCTGAAGAACAGACTCGGCCTTGGAGACTTACATCAACCATACCATTGCAGTCGTAACAGCAGACGGAAGAATGATTGTGGGAACCTTAATGGGATTTAATCAGACAATCAACCTAATCTGAATGAGAGTCAGTAGTTAGTTCACAACAAGTAGCGGAACAAGTCGAACTTGTCTTGTACACAGCCAGCGGAGACTTAATTGGTGAAATAGATGATGAATCAGATTCTGTGTTGGATTTAGGAAATATCAGAGCTGAACCTTTAAATTCCATGGCACAGTGGGTTAGCACTGCTGCCTCACAGCGCCAGGGACCTGGGTTCGATTCCCGGCTTGGATCACGGTCTGTGCGGAATCTGCACATTCTCCCCGTGTCTGCATGGGTTTCCTTCGAGTGCTCCGGTTTCCTCCCACATTCTTAAAGACGTGCTGGTTAAAGACGCATTGGCCATGCTAAATTCTCCCTGAGTGTACCCGAACAGGCATAAGAGTATGACGACTAGGGGAATTTCACAGTAACTTCATTGCAGCGTAATGTAAGCCTTACTTGTGACACTAATAAATAAACTTTACATTGAAAAGGTGCAAGAATTTTGTGAATGCATAAGAGAAAATGCTGGAAAATCTCAGCAGGTCTGGCAGCATCTGTAAGGAGAGAAAAGAGCTGACGTTTTGAGTCCAGATAACCCTTTGTGAAAGGGTCAAAACATGAGCTGAGCTTTGACAGAGTCATCTGGACTCGAAACGTCAGCTCTTTTCTCTCCTCACAAATGCTGCCAGACCTGCTGAGATTTTCCAGCATTTTCTCTTTAGGTTTCAGATTTCAGCATCCACAGTAATTTGCTTTTATTTTGAGAATGCATGGCTGGCTTTGAGAAAGGTGGAAAACTGATGCTTTCACAATAGTGTTTATAGACAGCGTGATGTCCGAAGGATGAAATAGTATTTTCTATTTTTATGTATTTGCAGTTTTGAACATGTCTATAAATATTTCTTAAAAACTGGATTGTATTGAGGTCTTGCTGATGAATGGAAAATAAACTTTACAATTTTAAACTGAAAAAAAAGAGATGAAAACATCAACTCAAATGCACTTTTTGTATTAACGGCTGCTCCTTAATATTCCAGCTCCTGGTGCTGTGCAGGCTACTCTCTTTAATATTGTGGTGTGCACTCCATAGCACAACAGGTTGTAGGTGACACACAAAGAAAACCTCATAACTGGCCCATGTGAATCAAGTGAAGACTCTATGTGGAGATGATAGGTTCTACTTTTAGAGTCAACACATGGATCTGCTGCCAGAGATCCAGAGTCTCTGGAAAGGACTGAAAATAAAACCCCTCAGAGTCCTAGAATCCCTATAATACAGAACGAGGCCATTCAGCCCATCAAGTCTGCACTGACCATACTCCCACCCAGGCCCTATTCCCGTAACCCCCACATATTCACCCTGCTAATCCCCGACATTAGGGTCGATTTAACATAGCCAATCAACCTAACCCACACATCTTTGGACTGTAGGAGGAAACCGCAGCACCCGGAGGAAACCCACACAGGGAGAATGTGCAGACTCCACATAGACAGTGGTCCGAGGCTGGGAATCGAACCCAGGTCCCTGGTGCTGTGAGACAGCAGTGCTAACCCACTGTGCCACCGTACCGCCCAAAATGTTACTGCCTGGGATCGAACTGGGGCCTTTCGCCTGGAAGGCAAACGTGATAATCAGTACACTACAGAAACACTGCTCTTTAAGTTGGCTCATTTACTCCATAGCACTGTTGCTAAAGTCAGAGTTGGTGTTGGCAACAATTCACATTAATCACAGTGCTCCAAATGGGGCTATTAAAATGACAATAAGTTGTAGTGTTTAGTGTGCTCAAACTGACATCTTCAGGACAATGATGAATAGAGAAAATGTCAAAAGTAACAATGGAGGTTTTCAACATGTCAGGCTGGTTCAATCCGCTACAAATAGTTCACATTAAACAGGAACATTACCCACTTAACAAAATCAGCCTTCCGCCAAAATTAATGGGCTGAACGCTGAACAGGTGCCCACATAAGTGGAACAGGCTGCATTCCAAGAAATGTGAGCAACTTATTATTGAAACAAATACTGCAAGGAACTGTCTGCATATCAACAGGGCTGTGCAGCTGCTATCAAAGGGTGAACAGAAGAAGAAAGTAGCTTGAGGCTGGGAGCTCCACGCACAAACACTTACCTCTTCATCAATTGGACGCAGCATGTTAAATAGGCTGAAAGGTTGGCTGAGGTCATTCCCACGGCAAGTGCTGTGGGCTTAATCGCTGATGTTAAACTGCTCCAACCATTTTGTACAGCAACTCTTGTCATTCAGATATGTTACAATAAATATGTCGCTTCTATCCTTTGGCAAGACTCTCCAATTTTGGTGTTTGAAATCAAGGGTTCAGTCAGGAGAGAGAAGAAATGGATGGCGTGACATCCTCCTCTCGGGGTGGCAAGGCGGCACAGTGGTTAGCACTGCTGCCTCACAGCACCAGGGAGCCGGGTTCGATTCCCGGCTTGGGTCACTGTCTGTGCTAAGTTTGTACATTCTCCCCGTGTCTGCGTGTGTTTCCTCCGGGTGCTCCGGTTTTCTCCCAGTCTGAAAGACGTGCTGGTTAGGGTGCGTTGGCCATGCTAAATTTTCCCTCAGTGTACCCGAACAAGCGCCGGAGTGTGGCGACTAGGGTATTTTCACTTCATTGCAGTGTTAATGTAAGCCTACTTGTGACACTAATAAATAAACTTTAAACTTTCTCTTTATCCCTAGTATTTCCACTGCTCTCCAGAGGTTCGTGAGCAACCGAATCCATGCTGTCCAGCTCTGCATCAATTGTTCGACCTGCCAATTGTAACTAGCCAGGTTCTTAATTGTCTGTCTATATATAAGATAGCTGTGGATATAGAAGGTCATTCCTCCTATCTCAACACATTAGTCCAGAAAGTCTATGAAGACCAACGAGGCACCTTTTAGATTCAGCCTTAGTTATTTCACCACCATTCTTCAAGGATGTCTATTGCGTATTCTTCTTTCCTATGTGAAGTCTGTTCACTGTCCTCCAGTAAGGGAAGCACATCAAGCAGATGTTGAAGACTCCAGTCGCATTGCCACCTCTGCTATTTTAGTGCAGACATTATGATCAAATTTTTCCAGCCTCCCCACCCCCGGCAGGTTTTCCCACGGCAGAGGCGGCCACTGGCAGGATCTTCCAGTCCCATCGAAGCCAATGGCAATTTGCATGGCTTGCCCGTGGTTAGCACAGCTGCCTCACAGCACCAGGGACCTGGGTTCGATTCCCAACTTGGGTCACTGTCCATGTGAAGTTTGCACGTTCTCCCGAGTGGGTTTCCTCCCACAGTCTGAAAGACTTTGGTTTGATTTGTCACATGTATTAACATACAGTGAAAAGCATTGTTTCTTGCGCGCTTTACAGACAAAGCATACCGTTCATAGAGAAGGAAACAAGAGAGTGCAGAATGTAGTGTTACAGTCATAGCTAGGGTGTAGAGAAAGATCAACTTAGGGTGAGGTAGGTCCATGCAAAGGTCTGACAGCAGCAGGGAAGAAGCTGTTCTTGAGTCGGTTAGTACGTGACCTCAGACTTTTGTATCTTTTTCCCGACGGAAGAAGGTGGAAAAGAGAATGTCCAGGGTGCATGGGGTCCTTAATTATGCTGGCTATTTTGCAGAGGTAGCAGGAAGTGTAGACAGAGTCAATGGATGGGAGGCTGGTTTGCGTGATGGACTGGGCTACATTCACGACCTTTTGTAGTTCCTTGCAGTCTTGGGCAGAGCAGGAGCCATACCAAGCTGTGATACAACCAGAAAGGATGCTTTCTATGGTACATCTTTAAAAGTTGGAGAGAGTCGTAGCTGACATGCCAAATTTCCTTAGTCTTCTGAGAAAGTAGTGCTGCTTTCTTAACTATAGTGCTGGTTAGGCCATGCTAAATTTTCCCTCAGTGTACCTGAACAGGCGCCGGAGTGTGGCGACTCGGGGATTTTCACAGTAACTTCATTGCAGTGTTAATGTAAGCCTACTTCTGACACTAATAAATAAACTTTAAATTGAAACAACAGAAGAAAGTTGTATCAACTTGTTCAGCATTCACTTATTGATATTGAGGAGGGTAATCTCTAGGCATAACTGTAGTAACTACTTACTTCAGTTGGTTTGGGTGTACCCAAGAGTAAAATCACACTGAAAAATCCATGGTTGATGACTCATATTTGACTCTACTTTCTCAGAAGACCAAGGAAATTTGGCATGCCAGCTACGACTCTCACAAACTTTTACAGATGCACCACAGAAAGCATTCTTTCTGGTTGTATCACAGCTCGGTATGGCTCCTGCTCTGTCCAAGACCGCAAGAGACCACAAAAGGGTCATCAACGAAGGCCAGTCCATCACACAAACCAGCTTCTCATCCATTGACTCTCTCTACATTTCCTGCTACCTCGGAAAAGCAACCAGCATAATCAAGGGCCCCACGCACCCTGGACATGCTCCCTTCCACCTTCTTCCGTCTGGAAAAAGATACAAAAGGCTGAGGTCATGTACCAACCGACTCAGGAACAGCTTCTTCCCTGCTGCCATCAGATTTTTAAATGGACCTACCTTATAGTAAGTTGATCTTTTTCTACATCCTAGCTATACCTGTAACACTACATTCTGCACCCTCTCCTTTCCTTCTCTATGTATGGTATGCTGTATAGCATGCAAGAAACAATACTTTTCACTGTATACTAATACATGTGACAATAATAAATCAAATCAAAACGCTTTAATTCTGCTTTAGTTAGCTAACCCTGGGCCTCCTATGAAATGTGAAAGACCAACACCTACTGAAGTAGAAGTAGAGACACTGCAGCAACTCGCCAAGGCTTCTTTGACAGCACTTTCCAAACTCCCGATCACCCTAACTACTTGGACAAAGGGAGCTAGTGCACAGGAACCCAGCCATCTGCAAGTTCCCCTCCAAGTCAAACTAGATCGTCATTCCCCCACTGTCACTCAGTCAAAATCCTGGACCTCCCTCCCCATCAGCATTGCACCTGCATCAGATGGACTGCAATGGTTCAAAAACAAAGTGGATTCTCACCACCTTCCCAAGGGTAACTCAGGGTGGGCAATAAATTCAGGCCTTACCAGCAATGTTCACATCTCAGTAACAAATAAAGCAAAGGCTGTGGAGAGGCACACTGCCCAGACTGATCCTCCTTCCTGTCCAAGTTAGGGATCCAGATTACAGGGTGGTTGGATTACAATGGTGTAATTTACCATGGTTTAGACAACACAAAACAGTTGCCTGAAGCATTCTGACTCTGAAATATCAGGTCTGTCCTTTGAAACAATGTTTCCTTCCCATGAAAGAGGTCCCATCTATTTGGGAAACTCTTTTTATTTGGTACTTGGAAGGATAGAAATCATAGAAACCCTACAGTGCAGAAGGAGGCCATTCGGCCCATCGAGTCTGCACCAACCACAATCCCACCCAGGCCTTAGCCCCACATATTTACCCACTAATCCCTCTAACCTACGCATCTCAGGACTCTAAGGGGCAATTTTTAACCTGGCCAATCAACCTAACCCGCACATCTCTGGACTGTGGGAGGAAACCGGACCACCCGGAGGAAACCCACGCAGACACGAGGAGAATGTGCAAACTCCACACAGACAGTGACCCGAGCCGGGAATCGAACCCGGGACCCTGGAGCTGTGAAGCAGCAGGGCTAACCACTGTGCTACCGTGCCGCCCAGGATATAAAAATGTTCTAGTTCTTCACTCTCCAGTCACCAACAACCTGTCCTGGTTGACACTATAGTTAAGAAAGCCGACCAACGCCTCTACTTTCTCAGAAGACTAAGGAAATTTGTCATGTCAGCTACGACTCTCACCAATTTTTACAAATGCACCATAGAAAACATTCTTTCTGATTGTTTCACTGCTTGGTATGGTAAGACCACAATAAATTCAAAAGGTCGTGAATGTAGCCCAATCCATCACGCAAACTAGCCTCCCATCCATTGACTCTGTCTACACTGCACGCTGCCTTGGTAAAGCAGTCAGCATAATCAAGGACCCCACACACCCTGGACATTCTCTTTTCCACCTTCTTCCGTCGGGAAAAAGATACAAAAGTCTGAGGTCACATACTGACTGACTCAACAGCTTCTTCCCTGCTGCCAACAGAATTTTGAATGGACCTACCTTGCATTAAGTTGATGTTTCTCTACACCCTAGCTATGACTGTAACACTACATTCTGCACACTTTCCTTTCCTTCTCTATGTACGGTATGCTTTGCCTGTATAGCGCACAAGAAACAATACTTTTCACTGTATATTAATACATGTGACAATAATAAATCAAATCATTCAGGGGAACCGGCCTGTCAGGATTCACCATGTCAAGCCTTCCCAGAATTCTATCTGTTTCAATGTGATCTCTCTGATTCTTCAACCCCAGAGAATAAAGGTCTATTTTACTCAATCTTTCCTCATTCATCTGCGCTCTCATCCAGGAATCTGTCTTCGCTGCACTCCCTTCAAGGCAACCATGTCATTCCTTATGCATGAAGGCCAAATCTCTACACAGTACTCCAGGTGTAGTCTCACCAAATCGCTATGTTAGTGGTTCTCAAACTGAGGTCCACAGTTTTAAAGTTTAAGTTTATTTATTAGTGTCACAAGTAGGCTTACATTAACACCACAATGAGGTTACTGTGAAAATCCCCTAATCACCACACTCTGGCACCTGTTCGGGTACACTGAGGGAGAATTTAGCACGGCCAATGCACCTAACCAGCACGTCTTTCCGACTGTGGAAGGAAACCGGAGCACACGGAGGAAACCCATGTGGACACGGGAGAACGTGCAGACTCCACACAGTTACCCAAGATGGGGATCGCACCCAGGTCCCTGGCACTGCAGTACTAATGCCTGCGCCACCGTGCCACCCAGACCCCCTGGAATTAGAAATCTTTTTGGGATGGAGGAAGGTGGGGATGGGGTTGTGAAATAATATGAACGTGCTTCCTGAGCAGAACCAGCCTTATTGGGGGGTGGGGTGTGGGGGGTTAATTTAATCTTACCATCACATGGCCACTGCAGAAGACGTTGACCTCTTTAGTCAACTGCAGGGATTGCTATGACATCTGGTAACAAGCTCAGCAGCTTGTTGCATATAAGAACATAAGGGATTGGGGGAGTAAGCCATACGACAGTTAGCCTGATTCAATATAATCATGGCTGATCTGAACTTGGTCTTAACTCCATATTCTAACCTGTGCCCCATAACTCTGTTCCTATCCATTGATTTTCTTTATAATTCAAAAGTCTTGTCTATCTCAAACTGGACTTTACTTAATGACTCAGTCTCCAGCCTCTGGAGTCCAGAATTCTGAAGATTCACAACCCTCCACGAGAACAAATACTTCCTCATCTGTATCTTATTTTTTCCCATATGTTCTAGCTGGATTCCTGGTTTTCACCCAGGCGGCCTGGGTTCGACTCCCAGTATGGGAATTCACATTAGGGTGGCACGGTGGCACAGTGGCTAGCATTGCTGCCTCACAGCGCCAGAGACCCAGGTTCGAATCCAGCCTTGGCCCACTGTCTGTGTGGAGTTTGCACATTCTCCCCATCTCTGCGTGGGTTTCCTCCAGATGCTATGATTTCCTCCCACAGTTCAAAGATGAGCGGGTTAGGTTGTTTGGCTATGCTAAATTGCCCCTTAGTGTCAGGGGGATTAGCAGGGTAAATACATGGGGTTATGGGGATAGGGCCTGGGTGGGATTGTGGTCGGTGCAGACTCAATGGGCCAAATGGCCTCCTTCTGCACTGTAGGGATTCTATGTTAAATGGGCAATAGCTTATTCTGAAATTATGAACCTCCAGCTCTAGATTCCCCCACCAGTTCCCTAGAGTTCCATTTTAAGCAAATAAAGTTTTTTGGGGAGTCAGGGGGTGAGTTATTTGCTGCAGTATTCCTAGCCTCTGATCTCTCTTGTAGCCACTGTGTTTGTGTGGTGAGTGCTAGGCCCAAACATCTTAAGCTGCTTCATCAACCGCAGCTGGACACCCACAAACTGCTATCTCAGTCAAGCAGCTCCGGAAAATACATCTTCCCGTGGCCAGAATTAATTGGAAAACTCCACACCTTCAGGTGATTAAGAACCACGAGAAAGTGCGGAAGGAGTTTTCCTTACACCTTTGCATGGTGGCCAGTCACAAGGAGGATGTTGCTGTGGCAACAGTAGCACATTAACTGAAGAGGAATGCAACCTCTCCCAGTCTTTCCTTCAAGGAGCCCCAGTAAAATTGAAGGCTATGGGAATAAGGGAGAATGCTCTCCACTGGTTTGAGTCATGCCGAGCACTAAGGAAGATAGTTGTGGTTGCTGGAGGTCAATCAATTCAACCCCAGACTACAGGAGTTCCTGAGGGTAGCGTTTTCTTTTTATTCATTCATGGGATATGAGTATCACTAGCTGGCCATCATTTATTGCCCATTCCTAGTTGCCCTTGAGCAGGTGGTGGTGAGCTGCCTTCTTGAATCGCTGCAGTCCATGTGCTGTGGGTTGACCCACAATGCCATTAGGGAAGGAATTCCAGGATTTTGACCCAGCCCACTGGCGATATATTTCCAAGTCAGGTCATTGAATGAATTTGGAGTGGCTTGGAGGGAAGGAAATCTGCCGTGCTTACCCAGTCTGGCCTACATGTGATTCCAGAGCCACAGCAATGTGGTTGATTCTCAACTGCCCTCAGGCAACTAGGGATGGGCAATAAATGCTGGCCAGCCAGCGATGCCCAAGTCCCATGAATGAATTTTTAAAAACTTGCAAGTGGTGGTGTTCCCGTGTATCTGCTGCCCTTGTCTTTCTGGATGGAAGTGGTTGTGGGTTTGAAAGGTTCAGTGTAAGGATCTTTGATAAATTTATGCAATGCATCTTGTAGAGAGTAACTGCTACTGAGTGTCAGTGGTGGAGGGATTGAATGTTTGCCGATGTGGTTCCAATCAAGTGGGCTGCTTTGGCCTGGATGGTGTCAAGCTTCTTGAGTGTTGTTGGAGCTGCAGCCATCCAGGCAAGTGGGGAGTATTCCACCACACTCCTGACTTGTGCCTTGTAGATGGTTGGACAGGCTTTGGGGAGTCAGGGGGTGAGTTATTTGCTGCAGTATTCCTAGCCTCTGATCTCTCTTGTAGCCACTGTGTTTGTGTGGTGAGTGCTAGGCCCAAACATCTTAAGCTGCTTCATCAATGACTTTCCCTCCATCATAAAGCCAGAGGGGCAGGGGGGAACATGGCTTGCTGATATTTGTGCTGTGTTCAGTACTGTTCACAACTCCTCAGATATGGAAGCAGTCGGTGTCCATGTGGAGCAATATCTGGACAGTTTTCAGGCTTGGGGAGCCACCATTGACCAGAAACCTAACTGGCCTAGCCACATAAATACTGTGACTGCAACAGCAGGTCAGAAGCTGGGAATTCTAAGGTGCAGCTTCTGACACCCCCAAAGCCCATCCATCATCTGCAATGCAAAAGTCAGGAGTGTGATGCAATATTCCCCACTTGCTCGGATGAGTGCAGCTCCAACAGCATTTAAGAAGCTCAACACCATCCAGGACAAAGCAGCCCACTTGATCAGCACTCCATTCACCACCTTAAAACATTCACTCCCACCACCACGGTACACCCTAGTCACTCCCGACACTAAAATCTAAGTCTCACACTTTTAAAAAAACAGTTTTCGATTCCCACTAGAAAAGTGAAAAACCTCAAACTTCTCAACATTATACTCTATCTGCAACCTTGTTACCCACTCAATTCATCTACTTACTTTGTCGCCTTTTTATGTCTTCGTAGCCAACACTTCCTCCTAACTTTGTATCCTTGGCAAACTTAAACACATTACTCTTAATCTTTTCATCTAAGTAATTAATCATGGAATCATAGCTACAGTGTAGAAGGAGGTCATTCAGTCCATCGAGTCTGCACCAACTCCAACAGAGTGTCTTACCCAAACCCTCTCCCTGTAACCCCATGTATTTAACCTGGCTATTCCATGTAATCTACACCTCTTGGGACACTGAAGGGACAATTTGCCATGGCCAATCCACCTAACCTGCACACTTTGGACAGTGGGAGGAAACCGGAGCACCCGGAGGAAACCCACGCAGACATGGGGAGAACGTCCAAACTCCACACAGGCAGTCACCCAAGGTTGGAATTGAACCCAGGTCCCTGGCACTGTGAGGCAGCAGTGCTAACCACTGGGTCACTGTAGATTGTAAATAGCTAAGGGCCCAGCACTGACTCTTGCACCACTCCACTAGTTACAGCCCGCCAAATTGAAAATGCCCTGTTTACCCCTACTCTGTCCATTAACTAATCCTTTATCCTTGCTGATGTATTAGCCCCAACTCCTTTACCCCTCATCTTGCATATTAACTGTTAGTGTGGCACCTTATCAAATGCCTTTGAAAATCCAAGTACACTATCCATTTGTCCCTCATTATTTACCCTATTAACTACATCTTTAAAAAGCTCTATTGCATTGGCCAAAGATTTTCCTTTCGTAAATCAATGCTGACTTTCTCTGATCATGTTATAATTTTCCAGGTGAATTGATGAGACGTCCTTAATAATAGATTCCAGCATTTCCCCAGTGACTGATGTCAGATTAATGGGCCTGGTGGGTCCCCATTTTCTTCCTCCCTCCCTCCTATTCTAAATATCGATGTTACATTCGCTAACTTCCAATTCACTGGGACTGTTCCAGAATCTAGAGAATTTCGGAAAATCATCACCAGTGCATCCACTATTTCTGCAGCTAACCCAAGGATGGGTGGCACGGTGGCGCAATGGTTAGCACTGTTGTCTCACAGCAGGTCACTGTCTGTGAGGAGTTTGCATGTTCTCCCCGTGTGGGTTTCCTCCGGGTGCTCCGGTTTTCTCCCACAGTCCAAAGATGCGCAAGTTAGGTGGATTGGCCATGCTAAATTGCTGCTTAGTGTCCATAGATGTGTGGGTTAGATGGATTAGCCATGGTAAATGGGCAGGCATAGAGGGGTAGGGTGGTGGGCCTGGGGTGATCTTTCCGAGAGTTGGTGCAAACTCGATGGGCCAAATGGCCTTCTTTTGCACTGTGGGGATTCTATGATTTTAAGATGCAGTCCATCGGGTCCTGGAAATACACCAACTTTGTGTTCCTTATGTTTCGCCACTACCTTTACTCTGTGGACATTGATTACCTGATATTTCTCAATCTTATCAACGCCTTGGTACCCATCCTTTTTTTTATTCATTCGTGAGAAATGGGCATCGCTGGCTGGCCAGTATTTATTGCATATCCCTAGATGCCCTTGGAGGGCAGTTGAGAGTCAACCACATTGCTGTGGCTTTGGAGTCACATGTAGGCCAGACGAGATAAGGATGGCAGATTTCCTTCCCTAAAGGACATTAGTGAACTAGATGGGTTTTTCCGACAATCAACAATGGTTTCACGGTCATCAGTAGATTCTTAATTCCAGATTTTTAAAATTGAATTCAAATTCCACCATCTGCCGTGGCGGGTTTCGATCCTGGGTCCCCAGGACATTAGCTGAGTTTCTGGATTAATAGTCTGATGACAACGCCACTAGGTCATCGCCTTCTCTGGGTATAAATACCAGCAAATGTAGCATAACTATGGTAGCAGCAATGGGCATTGCCCAATATCTGTGGCATGATGTGGAGAGGATCTCTTTGACACAACAGCACCATCTACAGAAGTTTTGTGGACTACACCAACACAAAAGTGCCTTTGCCACAGCACTGAAAAAAAAACCCTCGGCTATATTTTGTCTAATCCATTTTCCCCCAAAACCCAGCTCCTATAACACATATATTCACAAATACGCACACAACCTGTTAGTGTTCTGTGGGGACTTTGGCACTCCTAGCCTGCACTGTGGCAATTAAATGCTGTTATCATCAATGGAAGCAGTTTTACTGACAGCGCACACCTCGCTAAAGTAGACTTATCCGCTAACTGCTCTGCCACTGCCTAAGGACCATGATGGATATTCAGGGTCAAAATGCAATTGATCTTAGAATTTGTGAATTAAGATATAATGGGGGAGAAAAATCAAGTGAGCTTGCTGAGTGTGAGATAATGAAATGGGCTGGGAATCGGGAAAATGGAAATCAGGCCACAGCCAACAAAAATAACTATGAGCAACTAAGATGGAAGCTAGAGATCTGAAGGGTGATGGCCTGGCACAGGGGAACATCAACGCTGGAGGAATGATAATCTGATAAAATCTAATTCAACCCTAATCACTTCCAATCTAAGAAGTGTGTCTCTCCTCTGTTTGTATGATCGAATTATAAAACAGTGATGAGGTTAACTCTAAAGCACAATCTGGTCTTCAAAGGTATTCTGGTAAGCACACAAAGAAATGGGACGTAGCAACTGCAAACTGAGGGCCAGTCCAAAGCTGTGCAGGTTAGGTGGATGGGCCATGCTAAATTGTCCCTTAGTGTCCCAAGACGTGCAAGTTAGACGGATTGGCCATGGGAGATGTGTGGGGTTAGGAAGATACGGCCCGGGTTGGAGAGTCAGTGCAGACCAGATCGGCCAAATGGACTGTAGGACACTACACTGTAGGAATTCTAAATGGAATTAACTTGGTGTTTTCACCTGCGCAGGTCACAGGTATTTAGCAACATTCCTTACTTGGCCTTAGGGAGAGGAAATATTTAGTCAGCATTTCTGCTTCTAACCTCCTCTGGAAAGTGAAAGCTCCCGCTCTGCCCAAGACCACAAAAAAACTACAAAAGGTTGTGAATGTAGCCCAATCCATCACGCCAACCAGCCTCCCATCCATTGACTCTGTCCACACTTCCCACTGCCTCGGCAAAGCAGCAAATGTAATCAAGGACCCCACGCACCCCGGACATTCTCTCTTCCGCCTTCTTCCTTCGAGATAAAGGTACAAAGGTCTGAGCTCACGTACCAACCGACTCAAGAACAGTTTCTTCCATGCTGCCATCAGACTTTTGAATGGATCTACCTCGCATTAAATTGATCTTTCTCTACACCCTACACCCTAGCTATGACTGTCACACTACATTCTGCACTCTCTCCTTTCCTTCTCTATGAACGGTATGCTTTGTCTGTATAGCGCGCAAGAAACAATACTTTTCACTGTATACTAATACATGTGACAATAATAAATCAAAGCAATGAATGAGGACAGCATATGATTCCCCCTCTGGTTAACATTTCTGCCAACACTGACTGGGGTATCTTACTTTACTTCTGGCAATAGTGTAAGGATGATGATATTGGAATAATATTGATTCAATACATCTCTTTGCTATCACAGAATCCCTACAGTGCAGAGGAGGCCATTCTGCCCATTGGTGTACACCAACTCTTACCCAGGTCCTATCCCCGAAGCCCCACGTATTTGTCCTGCTAATCCCCTAACCTCCACATATTGGGACACTAAGGGGCAATTTAGCATAGCCAATCCACCTAACCTGCACATCTTTAGACTGTGAGATGAAAACCAAGCAGACACGGGGAGAATGTGTAAACTCCACACAGACAGTGACCCGAGGCCAGAAACAAACCTGGGTCCCTGGCACTGTGAGACAGCAGTGCTAATCACTGTGCCGCCCATTGCATTCATAAGATTGGGTTTTATTGAATTGTAGCCTGAAGTTTGTAAGACCTAGAAAGTGAGCTCAAGAACTTACAAATAGCGACACAATCTGAATTTACCACACCATTCCTCCATATCGAGTGCATGAGTCAACTCAATATTGCTGTCATCCTGTTCCCAATCAAGAGAGCATCAGACACTACAGGGACGGCACAGTGGCAAGCACTGCTGACTCTCAGTGCCAGGGACCTGGGTTCAATTCCCTTGGTCGCTGTCTGTGTGGAGTTTGCACATTCACCCCGTGTCTGCGTGGGTTTCCTCCGGGTGCTCCAGTTTCCTCCCGTGATCCAAAGGTGTGCGAGTTAGGTTGATTGGCCATGCTAAATTGACTAGTGTCAGGGGATTAGCAGGGTAAATATGTGGGGTTACAGGAATAGGGCCTGGGTGGGATTGTGGTCGGTGCAGACTCGATGGGCTGAATGGCCTCCTTCTGAACTGTAGGGATTCTATTATCCTCTGGACTACAGTGGGTCTGTATGTAGCACACTCAAAGATACGCGAGTGTTATAGAATTTTTTGTTCTTACCGCTATATTTTCCTTTAATATATTCTGCTGTAGTTTCAGATTTTTCTGACTTCACAGATGCACTTTTATGTCTTGAGTGATATTTGGAAGCAGTCTGAAGCCATAGACTTGTGCATGTTGCAATGTTCCTGGGTCACTGGAGATCTTCATTATCCCTATCTAATCTCTGAATGTGATTTATATGTCTCTGTTTGAACATGCAGACTGACTTTGGAATTCTCCAGCAGCTTGGAGAGAATACAGAGGAGATTCACAAGAATGATTCCAGGGATAAAGAACTCTAGATATGCGGATGGGTTGGAGAGGTTGGGAAATTTTCCTTGGAGTAAAGAAGGCTGAGTGTAAATTTGATACAGGTACTCAAGAGTCCAAGGTGTATGGACAGGGTAAATAGAAAGAAACTGTTTCCACTCAAGACAGCATCAAGTATTGCAGGGCACAGAATCAAAATAAAGTAGTAAAAATGATGTGAGGAAACCTTTTTCACCCAGAGTCTGGAATGAACTTCCTGAGAGGGTGGTGGAGGCAAGTTCGATCACAGTATTTAAAATGGAATTGGATTGCTATGGGAATAGAAAGAATGTACAAGGCTACAGGGAAAAGGCAACAGAGTGGGGCTAGTTTGATGCCCTTTCAGAGAACCAGTGCAGACTTGACGGGCTGAATGGCCTCCGTCTGCACTGTAAAGATTCTGTGATTCTGAGGTTAACTTCCCTTCACCGTGACTGCCAGGATAGACAGTTGCTTTTTACAAGTTAGTGATCATTTCAACCAAAATATGTTTGCAGCAGAGGGGTGTGCGTTGGTGACACTGCCATTTCACCAATCAGGTCATGATGCACCCGTCTATTTATAGATTTGCCTTCAATTGTTTACCAGGAAACAACAACCAGATAAAATGAGCTGCACATTTTGCATAATCTTGGACAGCAACAAGATTTCAGAGTACAGGTCAGCAGAGAATGGCCTAAACCATCTAGCAAGTGTGTACGAGTGACATCTATTGATGTAAAGTCAATACTGTAGCAACGTTTGAAAGAAATCACTTGTGCCCACAGGTTGCCGAGATACCTTCTTGCCGAATGTAATTAGAGTCACTGGGCGGGATCTTCTGGCCACACTCGTCCTGAAATCGTAAAATCCCACCCGAGGTCAGCAGATCTTTCTATGGACCACCCCGCGCCTGCTACGATCCCCGTGGCGGGGAGGATGGGAAAATTTGCCCTATGGAAGGAAGTCTCACAATACCAAGTTAAAGTCCAACAGGTTTATTTGGAATGTCGCCCACCCGAGGAAGGAGCAGCGCTCCGAAAGCTCGTGGTTCCAAATAAACCTGTTGGACTTTAACCTGGTGTTGTTGAGACTTCTTACTGTGCCCACCCCAGTCCCACGCTGGCATCTCCACATCATAGCTACCACTGTTGCCTTATAGAGTCAGAGATATACAACACAGAAACAGGCCCTTTGGCCCAAGTCGTCCATTCCAACCAGGTTTCTCAAATTAAACTAGTTTGCCTGTGTTTGGCCCATATTCCTCTAAACCTTTCCCATCCATGTATCTGTCCAAATCTAACTGACAGGCCAACCACCTCTTGGATAAGTAGATGGATGGCGAGATCTAGTTCTGGTCATCAGCTAAAACTAGCTTTGGATTTCTTGCTTGTTCAGTGTCTTGCTATTATTACTGCTGTAGTAAATTGAACCTAATCTTCCCAATGATATTTCAGAGTGCCTTGTGACCGCGCTGAAGCTCCTTTGCACAATGTGCTTATTTATTTTGCATGCAATTGGCTGCACTGATCAATGTGCGATCCCTGCTTGACATCATTTGAGCTTTCATGCAAGCACTAACTGCCTACTTTATATGTGGCTATTGATTAACCAACACAGAATCCAAAGCATTTAACTCTAAAACCTACCAACGTACCCTTTGAAGTTTTCATTTCTCCAAAGACCATTAGGCCTTTGGCGAATATCCTCTTCTGAAATATTCATAATGCAGAGCGTACACACCCTACCCTAGCTCAGAATTAAAGCCCGGTACAAATCCTACATCAAAACTGCAGCGGACCATGCCTGTACCTACTGGGCATGCCATGGGTTGGGCGAATTAGCCATGCTGAATGCCTGGGGTCATGGTGGGGGGGGGGGGGGGGCAGGGGGGAGGGGGGGGGTGCGCTGGCTGGGCCTGGGTAAGATGCTCCTGGAGAATTGGTGCAGACTCAGGTGGTGCGCTTTGCTGGCCGCACTCACCCCAAAACCAGAAAATTCCACCCGAGGTCAATGGTGCCCCTTCTGCCCCTCGCCTGCTCCTATTACTGTGGTGGGCAGAACAGGAAAATTCAGCCCATAGAGATATACAGCACAGAAGCAGGCCCTTCAGCCCAACTTGTCCATGCTGACCAGGTTTCTTAACTAGTCCCATTTGCCAGCGTTTGGCCCATATCCCTTTCAACATTTCCCCTCCATGTACCTGTCCAAATGTCTTTTAAATGGTGTCATTGTACCCGCCTCTACCACCTCCTCTGGCAGCTCATTCCATATACACACCATCGTCTGTGTGAAAAAGTTGCCCCTCCGGTCCCTTTTAAATCTTTCCCCTCTCACCTTAAACCTATGCCCTCTAGTTTTGGACTCCCCTACCCTGAGGAAAAGACCTTGACTATTCACCTGATCCACGCCCCTCATGATTTTATAAACCTCTATGGAGGTCACCCCTCACCCTCCTACGTGCCAGGGTTAAAAAGTCCCAGCCTATCCAGCCTCTCCTTATGATTCAAATCTTCCAGTCCCGGTAACATCCTTGTAAAATCTTTTCTTTGCACCCTTCCCAGTTTAATAACATCTTTCCTATAGTAGGGCGGCCAGAATCGTACGAGTAAAAATTCATCAATGGGCAATGTGCCCCTGGGTACCCTCTCAACCATGCCCTCCCCCCCCAAGCCAGTGCCTTACTCGATGGGCCGAATGGCCTCCTTCTGCACTGTAAAGATTCTACGGTTGTATGACAAAATGGGTGGGTAGGTGCAAGTATGGGGCTGCTTTCAGTCCAATGCCCTCTTTTTAGGTAAATGGTCGAGAGATAGTTTGACGTTCTGTGCTTGGGTAGTTTATCCTGTATTACTTGCGAGTGCTGTAAATTGCTTTGCATGCCAATTTGGAAATGTTGCCAAGCACCAGCTGGCATTAATGCCAGATGCAAGCAGCACACTTCAAAGAGAAATGATGTGTACTGAAATGTCGTCATTTTAATACCAAGCCCAGCCTCAATCTTGTTCCTCATTCAACATAATATTCGACTGCGTCTCGACATGGATGCCCTGCCTCTAAAACTGAACGGGATTTGATAAGCCACAAACATGGAGCAAGCCTGCCATCGGAATATCATTACGAATCACTTCTGCTGGCATCACATTCTCTAAACATGTCCTTGGTCTCATTACACTGGGTGTAATCTACACCTAGTGATGTCACCCTCTACACAACATGATATCCCAGCATATCCTTTTGGCAAATATCAACATCCAGTCCAGTATCGAAGGTGAAGGAACAGGGAGGACAGAGCGGTTGGAACAAATTGTGTCCAGAGGGTGTGTACACCACGTTAGCTCCAATCTCAGGGTCCCTGTCCTCAGACAACCTTCAATTCTGCTCATTGCGTCAAGGGGATTATACAGCTGAGGGGCGGGCGGAGGGGGGGGACAAAAAGTAGGGCGAGAGAGGGGGTAGCTTGGGAGGGCAATGAATGGGGGGGGTAACCTGGGCAATGAGTTGGGGAGGGGAGTGGGGGGAGAGGGAGTAATGTAGGGGGACAATGAGTGCGGGGAGAGAAGGGGTAACCTAGGGGGACAATGGGTGCGGGAGAGGGGGTAATTTAGGGGGCAATGAGTGAGGGAAGGAATAACTGGGAGACAATGAGTGGGGGAGAGAGGGGGTAACCTGGGGAGGCAATGAATGGGAAGAGGAGGGGGGGGCAACCTGGGAGGCAATGAATGGGGGGGGGATAACCTGGATGGGGCAATGAGTGGGAGAGAGGGTAACCTGGGGGGGGGGCAATGAGTGGGGGGAGAGGGGGTCACCTGGGTGGGGCAATGAGTGGGGGGCGAGGGGGTAACCTGGGTGGAGCAATGAGTGGGGGGCGAGGGGGTAACCTGGGTGGAGCAATGAGTGGGGGGCGAGGGGGTAACCTGGGTGGGGCAATGAGTGGGGGGAGAGGGGGTAACCTGGGTGGGGCAATGAGTGGGGGGAGAGGGGGTAACCTGGGTGGGGCAATGAGTGGGGGGAGAGGGGGTAACCTGGGTGGGGCAATGAGTGGGGGGAGAGGGGGTAACCTGGGTGGGGCAATGAGTGGGGGTGGGGAGAGGGGGTAACCTGGGTGGGACAACGAGTGGGGTGAGAGGGGGTAACCTGGGTGGGGCAATGAGTGGGGGAGAGGTGGGGAAATTTGGGGGCAATGAGTGGGGGAGAGAGGGGATAACCTGGGGGGAAGATGAGTGGGGTGGGGTGGGGAGATGAGTGGGGTGGGGAGATGAGTGGGGTGGGGAGATGAGTGGGGTGGGGAGATGAGTGGGGTGGGGAGATGAGTGGGGTGGGGAGATGAGTGGGGTGGGGAGATGAGTGGGGTGGGGAGATGAGTGGGGTGGGGAGATGAGTGGGGTGGGGAGATGAGTGGGGTGGGGAGATGAGTGGGGTGGGGAGATGTGTGGGGTGGGGAGATGTGTGGGGTGGGGAGATGTGTGGGGTGGGGAGATGTGTGGGGTGGGGAAATGAGTGGAGGAGAGAGGGATAACCTGGAGGGCAAAGGGTGGGGTGGGGTAATAAGTGGATGGGGCAATGAGTGGGTGGAGAAAGGGGTTAACTTCCCTTCTCCCACCTTAAAGACTCCCCCGCTGTGCCGTGAATCACCGTCTCTGGGTGGGGAGCTGGGGAAAGACAGCCTCACCTGCCAGGCTGTTGTAGCACTCAATCTCGCTGCTGTCCAGCGCCTTCCTCTCCTCCTCGCTCAGCCTGTTTCTCCCGCAGCCCGGCTGCACTGGGGACGGCTCCGGCTCGCTCGCCGCCAGGAAGCCCTTCATCTCCAGCAGCGCCCGGTGATACTTGCCGATGGCTTCCCGGAATTTCTTCTCCTTGTAACACTGGTTGCCCTGGCTCTTGAAGTCCAGCGCTCTCTGGATGCTCTCCTGCGGCTCGGGCTGGCCGTGTTCACCCCGGATCACACTCAGTGCGCACTTGGACACATTCACAGAGCCCCCTGTTCCTCCACCTCCACCCCCTGCTGCTGCCCCACCAGCATCTCCTGGTCGCCCAGGGTTGGAGATGTGCTTGATGCCAGATGGCTTTTTATCTTCCATCTCTTAGCTGCTCCTGAAGATCTGGTTCATGATGCTGCACACACACACAGCTCAGCTCCTGTGCTCTGTCTGCCTGTCAGTCTGTGTGTGTGCTTGCACCCGCTTGCTGGAATTTTCCAAGTCACATCCACCCAAGACCTGCCCTGCTCCTCTCTCCTGTTTGTCTGAGTGTTTTTTGGAGATTCTTAGCTCTGTATTTCTGACCCGGAAGAGCTGGAGCTATCCACACGTAATCCAACCTGATTTCAGCTTCTAATTAAAGCGATAAGCGTCTGGAAAAAAAATCACAGATCACAGGAAGAGTTGCGGGGTGGGTGGGAATAGCCCACAGAGGCAAGGCTAATTTCAATTTACATTGAAGGAGTATGGATTCATACCGCTCTCACACACAGCTTACAGAGTCCAGGCTAATAAACCCAATTCCAATTTACATTGAAGAAGTGTGGATTCATACAGCTCACACACACTGCTTAGAGTCCAGGCTAATAAACCCAATTCCAATTTACATTGAAGAAGTATGGATTCATACATCTCACATACGCACTCTATACAGAGACCAATAATAAACTTGCTGCCATCTGTCTTTTGAATGGACCTACTTCATATTAAGTTGATCTTTCTCTACCCCCTAGTGATGACTGTAACACTACATTCTGCATTCTCTCCTTTCCTTCTCTATGTACGGTATGCTTTGTCTATATAGCGCACAATAAACTTTTCACTGTATACTAATACATGTGACAATAATAAATTAAATCAAATCAAATAAAACTTCAATTTACATTGTAGGAGTATGGATTCATACATCACACACACACTGCTTACAGAGTCCAGGCTAATAAACCTAACTGCAATTTACATTGAAGGAGTATGGATTTATACAGCTCACACACACTGCTTACAGAGTCAAGGCTAACAAACCCAATTCCAATTTACATTGAAGGAGTATGGATTTATACAGCTCACACGCAAACTGCTTACCGAGTCCAGGCTAATAAACCCAGTTCCAATTTACATTGAAGGAGTATGGATTCATACAGCTCACACACACACTGCGTACAGAGACCAATAATAAACCTGCTGCCATCTGACTTTTAAATGGACCTACCTCATATTAAGTTGATCTTTCTCTACCCCCTAGTGATGACTGTAACACTACTTTCTGCACTCTATCCTTTCCTTCTCTACGTACGGTATGCTTTGTCTATATAGCGTGCAAGAAACAATACTTTTCACTGTATACTAATACATGTGACAACAATAAATTAAATCAAATCAAATAAAACTTCAATTTACATTGAAGGAGTATGGATTCATACATCTCACACACACTGCTTACAGAGTCCAGGCTAATAAACCTAACTGCAATTTATATGAAGGAGTATGAATCCATTTTCTTTTATTCATTCATGGGACATGGGCATCGCTGGCTGGCCACCATTTATTGCCCATTCCTCCAAGGGCAGTTGAGAGTCAACCACATTGCTGGAGTTACATGTAGGCCAGACCAGGTAAGGATGGCAGATTTCCTTCCCTAAAGGACATTAGAGAACCAGACAGGTTTTTTAACAAGTGACAATGGTTTCATGATCATCAGTAGATTCTTAATTCTGCATATTTTGTTATTGAATTCAAATGCCACCATCTGCCGAGGCTGGATTTGAACCCGGGTTCCCAGAACATTAGCTGAGTTTCTGGATTAATACCACCACGCCATCACCTCCTCTCAAGCATATAATTCACACATTTGGCACGGCTAAACTTCAGTTAGGATTGTATGCATTTCAATAGCTTGATTGCTCTAGTTTACTGCAGGGTGTTTGTTAAAACACACACCCCAGACCAATAGTCTTTTCAAAAAACAGGCTTCCATATCGTTATTGCTTTTGGAGTATCCATCCTGAAATTCCCTCAAATCTGGGAGTGATTTGTGTTGTGGGAATCTGCAGTATGTTGCTCAGGCGGCTACATTTCCACCTGGGAATTAATTTGAGTAAAAATTCATCAATGGCCAATGTGCCCCTGGGTACCCTCTCGACCGTGCCCTCCCACAGCCAGTGCCCAATATATACCATCTCCATGGAGAATCGTTGGACAAGTAGTGGGAATCCTAGCCAAGTTCCATACACTGCCCACCCCTCCAATCTTTCCTCTCCAACACCACTCCCTTCCCATCAAAGTTAAAACCAGTTCTGCATCTTCAATAAACTGCGTCAGTACAACCAATGGTAAATTGTGGGATCTCCCTGGCTTTGTTTAACTCACTCTGCACTTGCTACCAGAAAGGCATCAATTTCAAACCAGTCAACCAAACTAAAAGCAAAGCACCAGGGATGCTGGAAATCTGAAATAAAAGCAGGAAATGCTGGAAAAAATCAGCTTCTGTGGAAAGAGACACAGAGTTAACTCTTCAAATCCAATATAACTCTTCTTGAAAACCAGAGAGAGGTATGGTGGCACAATGGTTAGCACTGCTGCCTCACAGCTCCAGGGACCCGGGTTCAATTCTCGGCTTGGGTCACTGTCTGTGCAGAGTCTGCACGTTCTCCCCGTGTCTGGATGGGTTTCTCCCATCCCAAAAGGTTTCTAATTCCAGGGGCTCTGGGTTGCATGGTGGTGCAGGCATTAGTACTGCAGCCTCACAGTGCCAGGGCCCTGGGTACGATCCCTGTCTTGGGTCACTGTCTGTGTGGAGTCTGCACGTTCTCCCCGTGTCTGCGTGGGTTTCCTCCAGGTTCTCCAGTTTCCTCCCACCATCTGAAAGACATGTTGGTTAGGTGCATTGGCCATGCTAAATTCTCCCTCAATGGACCCAAACAGGTGCCTGAGTGAGGTGACTAGGGGATTTTCACAGTAACATCATTGCAGTGTTAATGTAAGCCTACTTGTGACACTAATAAATAAATTAAACTAGATAGGAACATGCTGCGTTTTATGCTGTTGAAAAAGGGGGCGGGGCATGAAAAACAAAATAGTAGGTCATGGATAGGTTAGAGGGCAAGAGCAATTAAATGACAAAGATGTAATGGAACAACAAGACAAAGGGAATGGTGATGATCGTATTAAAGTCTAAAGCTTTGCACCAGAATAGCAGAATAAAGGTCAGTGTTGTCTGAAAGCAAAATAGCAGAATGTGTTAATAGCTGAGAAGAGGCCAGTGCTGTCTGAAAGCAAAATTATGAGATCAAAATACAGTCCGCCAATTGAGGAGAGTGTGAGGGCAGATAAAGAAAAGTTTTCTGTTTACATATACTGCCAGACCTTCTGAGTTTGTCCAGGATTTTCTGTTTTTATTTCAACTCATCACCTGTCTTGTGGTAAACCCTACTTCTGACAAGTTTTTTTTTGTCTTTAACAGGTTGAAAAAATACAAACGTCAAGCTTTCTAAGTATGTTTTTCTGTTGCCCTGCTAATCTCCCTGACACTAGGGTCAATTTTAGCATGACCAATCAACCTAACCCATACATCTTCAGACCGTGGGAGGAAACTGGAGCACCCGGAGGAAACCCACAGAGACACAGGGAGAACGTGCAAACTCCACACAGACAGTTACCCGAGGTCGGAATTGAACTGGATCCCTGGCGCTGTGAGGCAACAGTGCTAACCACTGTGCCACCCTGTTAATGTACACAGCTTTCAGAAATGTTCCAATTGCTTCATGTGAAAATGGTTACAGTCGGGTGTAGTGGCTGTTGTTTTGCTGAGGATTATGGTAGCAATCTTGTAGCAATGTTCCACAAATAGCGGTAAGGCAAATGTTTAACCGAATAGAACACGTCATACTCAAATACAAGAGTCAGATTGGACTCGGTGCTGCCAGACCTGCTACATTCTTCCAGCATTTTCTGGTTTTATTTCAGATTTCCAGCATCCGTAGTGTTTTGCTTTTTTGCACAATGTTTTGCCTTTGATCCTGTTAACAATGACATGAGTTGATCAGAGCTCTTAAAAATATACCCGTGGTGGTTTGAGATGTATAATGGGCATGTTATAATCAGATGTGCTTTGTTCTGAAGATTATGCCTTTCGACAAGTATGGCAATGTGTTAACGTTAAAGCTTACAATGTAAATATACATTTCCTTTGACCATGCATCTTACTGCAACTGGTCACTGATCATATACTGGAGCTTCTGATGACTAAAGTTTATTTATTAGTCAGAAGTAAGGTTTACATTAACACTGCAATGATGTTACTGTGAAAATCCCCTAGTTGTCACACTCCGGCACCTGTTCGGGTCAATGCACCAAACCAGCATGTGGAGGAAACCCACGCAGACACAGGGAGAATGCGCAGACTCCGCACAGACCGTGACCCAAACCAGGAATCGAACCCGGGTCCCTGGTGCTATGAAGCAGCAGTGCCACCGTGTCACCCAGTAAGTCAGTAGCTCATTTCTGATAGCACAGTGGTTATGTTACTGGATTAATAATCTGGAGGAGACATGTGTTGAAACATCACTGCAACCGGTCTTTAAATTCAATTAAATAAATCTGGAATTTAAAAAAAAACAATCTATTAATTAACGGTGAACTTGCATCTAAAGCTGCGCTGTTTAAAAAAAAATCTAGTTTACAAATGCGTGGTGGTGGCCTCCACTTGACTCCAGACCTACAGCAATGTGGTTGACTCTCAAATGCCCGAGCAAGCTAAGTTGTATTCAAGAAGGTGGCAGTTTGCAACCAAGGGCAAGGAGGGACTGTCCTTGTCAGTGATGTGTATATCCTGGCTAGGAATAAGAAAAAAAATACTGCCTCCTTACTTGGTACAGAAGAATGCAGTTCAGATGGAATTTAACTTAAATACCGCATATCAGACTGAAAAATCTGATTCTCCTGTCGGCTTGTGTATCCTGCATTAGCGTTTAATAGTGATGTGCAGCGTGATGTCTTTGCATTGGCAAATGCAGCTGATCTTCCTTAATTAGGATCAACGTAATCCATAATCCTCCTGATCCATCAGGTAAACTGTTATATGTGACATGAGCTCTGAAGCCTGATGTAATGCTGGCTGCTGATACCTCTGCATACCCCAATAAGGATCTTCTATTTCCAATGTGCAATCTGAGTTTACTACGAACCTATCTACCATATATTGCACTTGATGTGGCGTCAACTCCAACTGAATGCGTTATCTAAGTTGGGGTAGGGATACAACAACATTGGATACTTACAGTCAGAAATAAACCACATTCATAGAATAGAATCATAGTAGCCCTACAGTGCAGAAGGAGGCCATTCAGCCTATTGGTGAGATGTTTAGCACTGGTACCACACAGCACCAGGGAACCAGGTTCAATTCCGGCCTTGGGTCACTGTCTTTGTGGAGTTTGCACATTCTCCCCATGTCTGCATGGGTTTCCTCCAGGTGCTCCGGTTTCCTCCCACACTCCAAAGATGTAGAGATTAGGTGGATTGGCCATGCTAAATTACTCCTTAGTGTCAGGGGGACTAGCTGGGTAAATACATGGGATTAATGGTTTCATGATTCTTAATTCCAGATATTTTTTACTGAATTCAAATTCCATCTGCCGTGGCAGGATTCAAACCCCCATCCCCGGAACCGGGTGCTCCGGTTTCCTTCCACAGTCCAAAGATGTGCAGGTTAGATGGATTGGCCATGCTAAATTTCCCCTTATTGTCAGTGGGACTAGCTAGGGTAAATGCATGGAGCAATGGGGATAGGCCTGGGTGGGATTGTGGTTGGTGCAGACTCAATGGGCTGAATGGCCTTCTTCTGCACTGTAGGGATTCTATGATCCTAACATTAACTGAGTTCCTGGATTAATAGTCTCATGGTAATAAAATTAGGCTTCCCCTAAATAATGTATCTCTATGTTTACAACTGAGAAGTTAGTTGCACCAAAATAAAGTATGTGTTTAACTGAAATACTTTAAGATAAATGTTGACGGTCATATGCAGGATAAGGAAAGAGATTTAAAACTCCAGTCATATAGAATTACAGAAAAAGCATTAATTGGTGTAAACCAAGCCTCAGAATTATGAACTGTCTTTAATTGGATATTTACATGGCAAACAAAAGACAACAACGGAACACAAAGATATGCTCATAAAAATGTGTCTCAAGAACAAAATATTTCTGAATTATTCATTTTATTGTTATTGATGTACTGAACTTCAAATATTTTGCCATATGGAAATTGAGTAATAGAACATCAGAACATTTTGACACCCTGTATATGAGGAAGGAAAACAACTGATAGTACACAGTGTTAAGGTTTCTTCCTAAAACTGATTGTGTTTAGCACAAAAGTCAACCTCCGTAGACATGCTTACAAACTGAAACACGACACACTGTACAAAGTAACTGTGATAGCTTTGTAATGTGTTGAACTAGCTAGGGTACTTTGGATTGTTGGGGTGTATGAAGGAAATAAGGTGATGGAAAAAAAAAGACATAGTTCAGGTTAATAACTGCAAATTTAATTTATTAAGAAGTAAAATTATACAGAAGCAAAAATAGATTAATAGATAAGAAAAACATGCATTTCTTAAGTTCGACTGATAAATTAATTGGAATTCTCAGTCCAATATGATTCAATGATTCTAAATTCTTCGTGTCCTCTAATCAATACTTTCGTATGTATTTTGGCCTGCTATATATACAAATCAGAATGGTCATGATGAAGGCTGGTGTGGAAAAAGCAAATGTTAATCTAAAACAACTGATGCGACTGGGGTAGAGGTAAGGCCTTACGCAACAGCTGGTAACAGTAATGGACTTAATGATGATTTGCTATGATGAAGGAGGATAAAGCAGGTTATGATATAAGATAATCAGAAATCCAGTGTCTTAGCTTTCCCTCCTTTGCCTGATTGAGCGCAAGAAAGATAATCAAACACTTCTGGAATTGTACCCGGGCCCCTGGCGCTGTGAGGCAGCAGTGTGGACCACTGTGCCACCGTGCCGTCCCAGGTGCACACCTTCTGAAACCAGTCATGCATTGTGCTGTTCTGATTTTGCTCCGTTGTGGATGCATTTTCTGACGTGGGGATATGATTCCGGCGTATGGGCCCGATAACGATATGCTATATAATGTATTCCAAAGAGGTTCCCAATGTTGAATGGTGGGAGGAGTGTCCCGCTACTAATGGGCGGAGGGGACGAATATTTCCTACTTTTACAGTGATATGAAATGTGACTTTAGCCTTCTCGCAATATTTACCACTCTCTTTGCCAAACCCACCTGATGTGAATGGGAGCGGAAATCCTGGCCTTTATATTTGAATCCCTCCCATTGCACAATTCCAATTAAAGTCCCAAATGTCATCTTCAGTTATTGTGGTTCAATAAACCTGTTGAACTGCTCAGTCTGGGTGGCACGGTGGCACAGTGGTTAGCACTGCTGCCTCATAGTGCCAGGGACCCTGGTTCAATTAGGCCTTGGGTGACTGTGTGGAGTCTGCACTTTCTCCCCGTGTCTGCATGGGTTTCCTCCGGATGCTCTAGTATCCTCCCACAGTCCAAAGATGTGCGGGTTAGGTTGATTGGCCATTCTAAATTGACCCTAGTGTCATGGGGATTAAGTTTAAAGTTTATTTATTAGTCACAAGTAGGCTTACATTAACACTACAATGAAGTTACTGTGAAAATCCCCTAGTCGCCACACTCCGGCGCCTGTTCAGGTACACTAAGGGAGAATTTGGCATGGCCAATGTTCCTAACCTGCACATCTTTGGACTGTGGGAGGAAACCGGAGCATCCGGAGGAAACCCACACTGACACGGGGAGAATGTGCAAACTCCACACAGACAGTCACCCAAGCCGGGAATCGAACCTGGGTTCCTGGCACTGTGAGACAGCAGTGCTAACCACAGTGCCACCGTGCAGGATAAATGTGTGGAGTTACGGGAATAGGGCCTGGGTAGGATTGTGGTCGATACAGATCCAATGGGCCAAATGGCCTCCTTCTGTACTGTAGGGTTTCTAAGATTCCATGATAGCTTCTTCCTTCAACACCTGCCCTCCATTGTCCTGTTTGCTAGGGCTAATCCTCTTTGTTTCCATCCTTACCACTCAACTTAAAGATAAAGTATACTTAGCACAGGCTCCTCTTCTCATTCTTGCACAGTTAACTCTGGAGCCTCCATATTTCCTTGAACCCCATCCTCTTCATCATCTACATGACCTTTTGGAAACATCATATAATGTTGATGGATCATAGGGTGGCACGGTGGCACTGTGCTTAGCACTGCTGCCTCACAGCGAAAGGACCCAGGTTCGATTCCCGGCTTGGGTGACTATGTGGAGTTTGCACATTCTCCCTGTGTCCATGTGGGTTTCCTTCAGGTACTCCGGTTTCCTCCCACAGTCCAAAGATGTGTGGGTTAGGTTGATTGGTCATGCTAAATTGTCCCTTAGTGTCAGGGAGATTAGGAGGGTAAATATGTGGGGTTACAGGGATAGGATGGGACCTGGGTGGCATTGTTGTCGGTGCAGGCTCGATGGGCCAAATAGTTCTTCCCACACTCCAAAGATGTTCAGGTTAGGTGGATTGGAAATGCTTAATTGCCCCTTAGTGTCCCAAGATATGTAGGTTAGGAGATTAGTGGGATAAATACGTGAGGTTACAGGAAAGGGCCTGGTGTGATGTTCTGTCAGAGAGTTGGTGCAGATTCGATGGGCTGAACAACCTTCTTTTGCTCCGTAGGGATTCTATGATTCTATTCTATGATCAACCTCTAAACGATGCACATCACTGCCCCTTCTCTACCTTTGTCGATACCTCCACTGTCCCTGTCTCAGATTGTTCAATATCCCAGTCAATAACTAACTGCAATTTCCTGCAGTTAAACATTGGAAACAGCAGAAGCAACAATTTGCATTTATATAGCACATTTAATGCCGCAAAGTGCATTATCAATAAGAGTGCTTTAACTATGAACCACAGACTGGGATATCAAGACAGCTGAGGACAGGCTTGGTCAAAGAGGTAGGTTTTGAGGAATGACTTAAAGGAGGAGATAGGGGCAGCGGATTAGGGAGGAAACTCCAGAGTTTAGAGATAGGGCAGATAAAAATAAGATTGTGCAAGTGCTGGAACAATTTAAACTAGAGATGCATAAGAAGCCAGAATTGGAGGAATTGGGAGATCTAAAGTAAAAGTTTATTTATTAGTCACAAGTAAGTCTTACATTAACACTGCAATGAAGTTACTGTGAAAATTCCCCTATTCGCCACACTCCAGCGCCTGTTCGGGTCAATGCACCTAACCAGCATGTCTTTCGGACTGTGGGAGGAAACCGGCGCACCTGGAGGAAACCCACACAGACACGGGGAGAATGTTCAAACTCCACACAGACAATGACCCAAGCCCACATATTTACCCTGCTAAACCTCCTGACACTAAGTAGCAATTTAGCATGGCCAGTCAACCTAACCCACACATTTTAGGATTGTGGGAGGAAACTGGTGCACTCGGAGGAAACCCACGCAGACCCAGGGAGAATGTGCAAACTCCACACAGACAGTCACCCAAGCCGGGAATTGAACCCGGGTCCCTGGCGCTGTGAGGCAGCAGTGCTAACCACTGTGCCACCGTGCTGCCCACTGCTTCAGTAGGTGGCGGAGCCCTGCTGGTAACAGCCAATTAAGTAATTAACTCATTGGCCATCCAACTGAGGATGCGAACCCAGTCAAGGATCCAGCAGCTCAGCAGCGCCTCTGTTAGCTGTGGCCATTACTGAGAGTGCAGCTCTAGGATGAGGGCGCCTCAATGGCCTTGACTAAGGGTGAGCTTGGTGATGTGAAGCTGGAGACAGGCAGGCAGGAGTTGAGAATGAGTGAGCAGTGGTGGGGTCATGTTATACCGCCAGAGCCATTGCCATGGGGAGCAGCCATTGCTACCAGAGAGCCCCTCCGTGAACCATGGAGCACCTATTAGTGAGCACCAACACCCCCAGCCCCCACCCCGGAACTTGCTAGAATGTGCCAAGCTTAACTGGCAGTCCCCCCACATGGTGGCAGACCCACCCATCACAAGCAAAATGCCAGTGGGGACAAGAAGTGGCCCATATTTATTTTTATTCACTCATGGGACACGGGCGTCGCTGGCTGGCCAGCGTTTATTGCCCATTCCTAGTTGCCCTTGGAGGCAGTTGAGAGTCAACCACATTGCTGTGGCTCTGGAGTCACATGTAGGCCAGACCAGGTAAGGACGGCAGATTTCCTTCCCTAAAGGACATTAGTGAACCAGATGGGTTTTTCTGACAACTGAAAATGGTTTCACGGTCATCAGTAGATTCTTAATTCCAGATATTCTTTATTGAATTCAAATTTCACCATCTGCCGAGGTGGGATTTGAACCCAGGTTCCCAGAACATTAGCTGAGTGAATAGTCTAGTGATAGTACCATTGCCCCCCCTTAAATATTTGGCCACGTAAGTGACTCAATTGACCATCCCTGGGTGACTGTTGAGGTGCCCATCATTGTGAATGCGTCATGGCGATGGAAAGACATTGGGCTGCCCTCCCAGCACCTTCTCCTGTCTGACTGCCTGCCGTACATCTCAGAGCCCAACCCCACTGACTGCAAAGGTTCAGCCCAACGGGTTTTCGAATATTGCCAAGGGACAATTTGTGGATGAGAGATCGAAATGGAAAATAAAAGAAATACTGAAGTCAGCATCATCTTTTCCATTGACAAATCCCAGATACTTCAAACTTCCTCCATTCCTGTCCTTGGCCAATGCCTCCAGCCTCTTTCCAACAATGGGGTTTTCAATTTGACCCCAAGCTGTGAGTTTCTGACCCCACATAGAACCATTGAAAATTACAGCTCAGAAACAGACCTTTTGGCCCTTCTTGTCTGTGCCGAACCATTTTTTGCCTAGTCCCACTGACCTGCACTTGGACCACCTTTTCCATCACAAAACAACACCTACTTTCAGCTTCATAACATTGTCCAGCTCTGTCTCTATCATAGAAACCCTACAGTGCAGAAAGAGGCCATTGGGCCCATCGAGCCTGCACCGACCACAATCCCACCCAGGCCCTACCCCCATATCCCTACATATTTACCCACTAATCCCTCTAACCGACGCATCTCAGGACACTAAGGGGCAATTTTTATGTTAGCCCATCTGCCGCTAAAATCTCATCCGTATATTTGTCACCTCTGAGCTTGACTATTCCGGTGCTGGTCTCCCATTCTCAACCTTCCAAAAACCGTAGCTCACCCAAAACTCTGCATTATCCCAAACTGCACCAAGCCTCACTCTCCCAATGGGCGGGATTAGTAGGATATGTTAAGTGTAGTGATTATGTTCCTGGACTAATAATCCAGAGGATGTGAGTTGCAATCCCGCGGTGGCTGTTTGAGTACTTGAATTCAGTTTTGAAATTTTGGAAATTAAAAGTTGCCATTGATAAAAGCGAAAGCAAAATACCACAGATCATAGAATCCCTACAGTGCAGAAGGAGGCCATTTGGCCCATCAAGTCTGCGCCAACCACAATCCCACCCAGGCCCTTTCCCTTTAATTCCATCTGTTCACCCTGCTAGTCCCACTAACACTAGGGGGCAATTTAGCATGGCCAATCAACCTAACCCGCACATCTTTGGAGGAAACCGGAGCACCTGGAGGAAACCCATGCAGACACGGGGAGAATGTGCAGACTCCGCACAGACAGTGACCTGAGGCCGGAATTGAACCCGGCTCCCTAGTGCTCTGAGGAGCAGTGCCACTGTGCCGCCCTGCTGGATGCTAGAAGTCTGAAATAAAAAGCAAAAGTGCTGGGAAAGCTCAGCAGAGAAGAGCAGAATTTCTTCAAGGTAGGCATTCCCGGAAGTGAAATGGCAGCAAACTAAACACAAAAATAAAAGCAAAATATTGCAGATGCTGGAAATCTGGACTAAAAACAGAAAATGCTGGAAAAAACTCAGCTCTGAAGAAAAGTCACAGAGTCACAGAATTGCTTCAGTGCAGAAGGAGGCCATTTGGCCCATTGTGCCCACTCTGGCTCCCCAAATGAGCATCATGGCTTAGTGCTATTCCCCTGCCTTTTCCCCCTATCCCTGCACATTGTTTCTATTCAGGTAATCATCTAATGCCCTCATGAATGCCTCAATTGAACCTGCCTCCACCACACTTCCAGGCTCTGCATTCCAGACCCTAATCAGTCGCTGTGCGAACAAATTTTTTCTCACATCACATTTGCTTCTTTTGCAAATCACTTTAAATTTGTGCCCTCATGTTCTCGATCCTTTTATGAGGGAAGCACTTTCTCCCTCTTTACTCTGTCCAGCCCCCTCATGATTTTGAACATCTCTATCAAATCTCCTCTTGGCCCTTTTCTCTCCAAGGAGAACGGTCCCAACCTCTCCAATCTATCCTCATAACTGAAGTTTCTCATCCCCGGACTGCAACTGTCCGACAAGCCTGCCCAATGTACTGGTAAGGATGTGTGTGAGAAATTCAATTTAAAAATAACCCAGCATCAAAGCTCTATTACTCGGGGTGGCGCGGTGCCACAGTGGTGAGCACTGATACTTCACAGCGCTATGGTCCTGGGTTTGATTCCCGGTTTGGGTCACTGTCTGTGTGGAGTCTGCACATTGTCCCCGTGTCTGTGTATGATTTCCTCCGGGTGTTCTGGTTTCCTCCCACAATCTGAAAGACATGCTAAATTCTCCCTCAGTGTGCCTGAAAAGGCGCCGGAGTGTGGCAACTAGGGGATTTCACAGTAACTTCATTGCAGTGTTAATGTAAACCTAATAATTAAACTCAAAAAAAGCAATATTAGTTAATGTTGCTCTCTTGTCCTGCAAGTTTCTTATGAGAAGTGCAGGCCTGATATGTTGAGAAGTTTAGGGGTGTTGCGTTGTCTGAAGTGAAAGTCTTGAGGTTGTAGAATTGTCTCTGCAGCCGTGATGGCTTCCACTGTCAAATTGCCAAAGGCTGCTTTAACCGGTGGGTTTAGGAGGTGCAATCACTGTTTACAGGCAGGAAAGAAGGTTCCTTTCTCATGGGTCTGCAGGCATGGCAATTTGAAACTGCCTTGCTACTAATAGCAGAAGAGTGGCTGTTACTAAATGCCTCTCTCTCTCTCTCTCTGTCTCTGGGTTGAATCTCCTTCAAGATGGTTCTCGATCGATTTACCACTTCCTGATCCTTTCAATGCTGGTAAGGCAAGGTGGTCACTATCGCCATGTGACCTGTACAAGAATGCCCAGTTACTTTCCAGATAAAGCAAGTGGTCATTCCATTACAGTTATCCAAAGCTTCCTTATATCCTGTAGTGATCAAAATGAGTGGCACGGTAGCAGGTTAGTACTGCTGCCTCACAGCGCCAGGGACCCGGGTTCAATTCTGGCCTCGGGTGACTGTGTGGAGTTTGCACGTTATCAACATGACTGCATGGGGTTTGCTCCGGGTGCTCTGGTTTTCTCCCACAGTCCAAAGATGTGCGGGTTAGGTGGATTGGCCATGCAAAATTGGCCATGCTAAATTGCCCCTTAATGTCCAAAGATGTGCGGGTTAGGTGGATTGGCCATGCTAAATTGGCCATGCTAAATTGCCCCTTAATGTCCAAAGATGTGCGGATGAGGTGGATTGGCCATGCTAAATTGGCCATGCTAAATTGCCCCTTCATGTCCAAAGATGTGTAGGTTAGGTGGATTAACCATGGTGAATGTGTGAGTTATGGGCATGGGGTGGAGGGGAGGGCATAGGTGGGATGCTCTTTTGGAAAGTCGATGCAGATGGGCAGAATGGCCTCGTTCTGCACTGTGGTGATTCTATGATTCTGAAAGAAGGCCCAGAGGAGATTTGACAGAGGTATTCAAGATTCTGAGGGGTTAAGGCTGGGTGGGTGAGGGGGAAGAGCAGGGGCATTGTGGTCCTGGGTAAGATGTTGATTCGGAGAGTCGATGCAAATTCAAGGGACTGAATGACTTCCTTCTGCACTGTGGGAATTACGGATAACCATGTGGTGTAATGCCAGCATTTAGATTTGTTTTTCATTTCTTGCTAATGATCGATTTTCTTTCCCCAGCAAGTATTAGGTAATAACATTTATTGTTTGGTATCATAGCATTGGAAGCACACTCGTGCTGCAAGCAGCCCGCACCCAAAATATTAACCTGCCTTTCCACAAGAACCGGCTGCATATTTAAAGACCAACAGGGGAAGGGAAAGTGATTTTTCTAAAAGAGCGAGGCACGTCAAAATAGGCCACTTTTATAATTTGAAATGAGTGGCAAACAAAGAAAATTGGCAGGTCTGAATTTTAATTCAGCTGTCGCAGTGCAAGTGTAATGAGGATCCTCAAAGCCTTTCACCTGGCGTCAGGACCTGTCAGCTCCTTCCAACAAGACAAAAAAAACACGGATTTACATCGAGAAACATTTCAGTCAGCAAGTGTCATGCCAATCTGCTGGATGCTGAATAATTGCGTTCAATTATTTAAGGCAAAGGTTTGCTATTCGCCTGCCTCTTCCCAGAAAAGGCATGCACTCTCATTCATGTGCTAAACCACACGCAAGCTTAACACAGATGCGTATTAAATTTTTGTGCACAGTGACATGTCTTCTGCTTCAACATTACCACTGGATCCCGTCAAATCGGACAACAGCTTTAATTATTTACCATCTTCGAAATTCTGCTTTTCAATCAAACAGTCCTCAACTTCCTTTGAAAAAGTGAGATTCGTAGAATCATAGAATCTCTACAGCGCAGAAAGAGGCCATTCGGCCCATCCAGCCTGCACTGACAACAAATTCAATCAATTGGTGTATTTAAAGCACTTTTATGGCCCTTTGTGCAGGGCAGCACCCACAGAGTGGGGAGGAGGCCACCAACTTCAATGAGGTGGCCTCTCTGTATGAGTGGCATAGTGGGTTAGCACTGCTGTCTCACAGCGCCAGGGACCCGGGTTCAATTCTGGTCTTGGGCGACTCTCTGTGTGGAGTTTGCACATTCTCCCCGTGTCCGCGTGGGTTTCCTCCGGGTGCTCCGGTTTCTTCCCACAGTCCAAAGATGTGTGGGTTAAGTTGATTGGCCATGCTAAATTGCTCCTTAGGTTCAGGGGAACTAGCAGGGTAAATATGTGGGGTTATGGGGATAGGGCCTGGGTGGGATTGTTGTCAGTGCAGACCCAATGGGCCAAATGGCCTCCTTCTGCACTCTGGGGATTCTATGAGTGGGTGGGAGCCATCAGAGCTGGAAGCTCCATTAGCAGGAACGGTTGCCCCCACAGCTCTGTCAGTCCCCCTCCGAGGGTTTCCCCTCTGACCAGCAGAGCTTTCTCCCTCCTTCATCCAGAATTCTATTCAATACCTCTCCAAGATCTTTCAAGATGGCACCGGTGCGAGGCGGCTTCTTGCGAGCTGTCCCCAGCGTACCCCAAATTCAACTTTTAACTCTCATTCAATGCTTTTAAAACAAACTCTTTTAAACTTCCTAATAATGGTTTTTTAAAATCTCTTATTGGTAACTGTAACACTATATTCTGCACCCTCTCCTTTCCTTCTCCCCTCTGTACTCTATGAACGGTATGCTTTGTTTGTATAGCGCACAAGAAACAAGGCTTTTCACTGTATACTAATACATGTGACAATAATAAATCAAATCAATCAATTCAATTGAATTCAAGATCTCCAACTGGCCCACAGCAGTGCCCACCTTGGCCTGCTGAAGTTGCAGAACTGCCAGCTCCTTGATCCAGCCAACGGGACTAGGAGCCTTCCTCCCATCCCGAATTGGGATGATGATGGGACCACAGGGCCTCCAGGAGTGACGGTGTGACGATGTTGGTAAAAGTGAAAATGAGTTATGGGCTATGGTAAGTGCGGCTCGGTGGCACAGTGGTTAGCACTGCTGCCTCACAGCGCCAGGGGCCCGGGTTCGATTCCTGGCTTGGGTCACTGTCTGTGTGGAGTTTGCACCTTCTCCCTGTGTCTGTCCGGGTTTCCTCCCACAGTCCAAAGATGTGCGGGTTAGGTGGATTGGCCATGCTAAATTGTCCCTTAGTGTCAGGGGGACTAGCTAGGGTAAACGCGTGGAGTTATGGGATAGGGCCTGGGTGGGATTGTGGTTGGTGCAGACTCGATGGGCCAAATGGCCTCCTTCTGCACTGTATAATTCTATGATTCGATGGTGACAATGAAGATTTCACTATACATATGTGGGATGTGTAGGCAATGCACAGGTTGGGTGGGGTGGGGTGGGGGGTGGGGTGGGGGGTGTGGAGAAGGGTAAAGTGAAATGATGTGAAGATTAAAATTGTTGAGGAGTTAGAGATACTTAATGCAGGATGTGAGAAGAGAGACTATTTTGTGGAGGAACTTGAGATGGGATGAGAAGTAGATATAGATAACAATATTTTTATAGAAAAGGGAAAATATGGCAAAATCTAAGCACAGATGAAGAACCAGTTGAACTAATGGTTAGCGCTGCTGCCTCACAGCGCCAGGGACCTGGGTTCAATTTTGGCTTTGGGTGACTGTGTGGAGTTTGCACGTTCTCCCCGTGTCTGCGTGGGTTTCCTCCGGGTGTTCCGGTTTCCTCCTACACTCCAAAGATGTGCGGGTTAAGTGAATTGGGCACGTTAAATTGCCCCTTAGTGTTGAAAGATGTGCAGATTAGAGGATTAGCCATGGTACATGTGTGGAATGCACAGTAAGAAGTCTCACAACACCAGGTTAAAGTCCAACAGGTTTATTTGGTAGCAAATACCATAAGCTTTCGGAGCAGAGCTCTCCTTATGGTATTTGCTACCAAATAAACCTGTTGGACTTTAACCTGGTGTTGTGAGACTTCTTACTGTGCTTACCCCAGTCCAAGGCCGGCATCTCCACAACATGTGTGGAATTACAGGGATAGGGTGGCTTGGGTAAAATATATAAATAATTTTGACCCAACGACAGTAAAGGAACAACGATATAGTTCCAAGCTAGGATGGTATGGAGCTTGGAGGGGAACATCCAGTTGGTGGTGTTCCCATGCATCTGCTGCCCCTGTCCTTCTAAGTGATAGAAGTCGTGCGTTATGAAGGTGCTGTCGAAGGAGCCTTGGTGAGTCCCCGCAGTGCATCTTATTGCTGCCACAGCGCATTGGTGGTGGAGGGAGTGAAAGTTGATGCTGGTGAATGGAATGCTGATCAAACGGGGCTGCTTTGTCCTGGATAGTGTCAAGCTTCTTGAGTGTTAGAATAGAATCAGCGAATCCCTACAGTACAGAAGGAGGCCATTCAGCCCATCAAATCTGAACCGAACACAATCCCACCCAGGCCCTATTTCCGTAACACTCATTTACCCAGCTAATCCCCCTGACACTAAGGTCAATTTGGCATGGCCAATCAACCTAACCTGCACATTCTTGGACTGTGGGAGGAAACTGGAGCACTCAGAGGAAACCCATACAGACACAGAATGTGCAAGCTCCACAAGGGCAGTCACATGAGGATGGAATTGAACCTGGGTCCTTGGTGCTGTGAGGCAGCAGTGCTAACCAATGCGCCACTGTGCCACCACTGTGTTGTTGGAGCTGCACTCATCTAGGCAAAACATATCTAAATATTACTCTGAAATGCCATAAACACAAATAGTTCCTTGACAATGCCAAATAACCAGACACCACCCTGTCAATGTCACATATCCAGACATTGCTCGGAGCAGACCATACACCCAGACATTCCTCAGGTCATCTCGCACACTCAGACATTGACACGTATCCGGGCATCATCCTAAAATGCCACATTTCCCTGGCATTGCCCTGCCAATGCTTTGCGAATCGTCAGACAGTACAGCAAAGCAATTAAACCTTGAAGGAGATCACAGAAAGATAAAGCTGGAGACTTGCGAGCAATTCTTTGATCAGTATGGTTTTTCCCATGTGTCTTTATAGTCTTTCATGGGAAGTGGGCGTGGCCTGATGACCAGCATTTATTACTGCAGGCCATGTTGTGTAGGTGCACCCACAGTTCTGTTAGTGGGGGGCGGGGAGGGGGGGGGGGGGTGGGATTGACAGAAGTGACAACTGCCTGACAGTTTGAATATGCCTCTCTTCCCGGGCCCTGTCTGCATGTTCACTGCAGCGATGGATCGCAGCCAACCAAGCTTTTTGCAACAATATTTCTTCCCCTTGTCCGTGTACAGTAACGTTGGTGCTTAAACATTCCACAAGAATTTCAATCTAATGAACCACTGGATGGAAAACGCATAAATAAATTGTTGTTCTGTTAGTGCTTTTAATACTGCGGTAGCTTTTACGAATCAGGGTTTTGATGCGTGCAGTAAAGCCATCAATATTCTCTCCCGATACAGGCTGTTTGTGTTATTCACCTCATACCTCACAAAGCAAAATACAGCTTTACAACCTGTTATTTTCCAGATTGGAGATCTGGACTGGGAACCACGCAGCAAAAGGGTTCACTAAATTGGTTCTTGGGATAAGCGGAGGTGCAGCTATGAGAGGCTAGGTAAGTTGGGCCTATGTTCTCTGGAGTTGAGAAGAATGAGAGGTGATTCCATTGCAACGTCTGAGATCCTGAAGGGGTTTGACAGGGTGGACACTGAGAGGTTTTTCTAAAATAAAAGCAAATTACTGCAGATGCTGGAATCTGAAACCAAAAGAGAAAATGCTGGAAAATCTCAGCAGGTCTGGCAGCATCTGTAAGGAGAGAAAAGAGCTGACGTTTCGAGTCAGCTCTTTTGGATTATCTGGACTCGAAGTATCAGCTCTTTTCTCTCCTTAAAGATGCTGCCAGACCTGCTGAGATTTCCCAGCATTTTCCCTTTTGGTTGGAGAGGTTTTTTTACTTATTTTTTATCCCTACAGAGCAGAAGGAGGCCATTTTGCCCATCGAGTCTGCACCAACCACAATCCCACCCCGGCTCTATTTCCGTAACCCCCACATATGTACCCTGCTAATCCCCCTGACACTAGGGTCAATTTAGCATGGCCAATCAACCTAACCTGCACATCTTTGGACTGTGGGAGGAAACTGAAGCACCCAGAGGAAACCCACACAGACACGGGGAGAATGTGCAAAGTCCACACAGACAGTGACCCAAGGCTGGAATTGAACCCGGGTCCCTAGTGCTGTGAGGCAGCAGTGCTAACCACTGTGCCACCACTGTTTCTGCTGGCCAGGGAACCTAAAACACGGGGGGGGGGACAGTCTCAGAACAGCAGGCTGATCATTTAAAGCTGAGAGGAGGAGAAACTATTTCACTCAAGGGGTTGTGAATTTTTGGAATTCTCTACCCTCAGAGGGTTGTGGATGCTTCATCGTTGAATAGGAAGAATGTCCTTGCTATAGAGGTGGGGAGTACAGGGAATACAGCGAAGGTTTACCAGGCTGATTCCCGGGATGGCAGGTCTGTCATATGAGGAGAGACTAAGTCGGTTAGAATTATATTCACTGGAGTTTGGAAGAGTGAGAGGGAACCTCACAGAAACTTATAAAATTCTAACAGGGTTAGACAGGGTAGATTCAGAAAGAATGTTCCCGATGGTGGGGGGAGTCCAGAACTAGGAGTCATAGTTTGAGGATAAGGGGTAAACCTTTTACAACTGAGGTGAGGATATATTTCTTCACCCAGAGAGTGGTGAATGTGTGGAATTCACTACCACACAAAGTAGTTGAGTCCAAAACGTTGTGTGATTTCAAGAAAAAATTAGATACAGCTCTTGGGGTTAAAGGGATCAAGGGACATGGGGGAAGGGGGGAATCAGGATATTGAATTCGATGATCAACCATGATCAAAATGAATGGCGGAGCAGGCTCGAAGGGCCGAATGGCCTACTCCTGCTTCTAGTTTCTATGAATACATTTAAGGCTGAGACTGACAGATTCTTGTGGGCGGATTTTCCCATTCCGCCCACCACGGGAATCGGAGCGGGCGAGGGGCGGACCGGGCAAAGCTCCGTTGATCTGGGGCGGGGTTTTCCGGTTTTGGGGCGAATGCGGCCGGAATATTCCGCCCATGGTCTCTTGGGGAATGAAGGGGAAGCGGGCAGGGAAAATGAGATTGAAGTTTAAGGTCAGCCACGATGATATTGAATGACAGAGAGGGCTCAGCTGGCCATCTGGCCCCGCTCCTAATTCCTGTGTTCTCGAACTGTCCTTCAGTTTAAAGTTACATCATGGGATTCTTGGAAACTGCTTTCATCGGGCAACAAGTGCAACCAAATCTCACCTTGATTCAATAAAATACATAACCCTCATGAATTGAATGGCCTGAATTGGTCGGGACCCTGGGCCTAGGCACAATGTGTTTCATGTTTAAAGTTTATTTATTAGTGTCACAAGTAGGCTTACATTAACACTGCAATGCAGTTATTGCGTAAATCCCCTGGTTGCCACACTCCGGCGCCTGTTCGGGTACATTGAAGGTGAATTAAGCACGGCCAATGCATCTAACCAGCACGTCTTTTGAATGGTGGAAGGAAACTGGAGCACCCGGAGGAAACCCATGCAGACACGGGGAGAATGTGCAGACTCCGCACGGACTGTGACCCAAGCCAGGAATCGAACCTGGGTCCCAAGCGCTGTGAGGCAGCAATGCTAACCGCTATGCCATCAGTCATTAAGGTAGAGATTGATAGATTTCTGATTTCCGATCAAGCATGGTCGTATAGAATGGTGGAGCAGGCTCGGTGGGATAAATGGCCTACTCCTGTCCCTATGTACCTATGAACTACCAGTAGGATTGTCAGCTTGCATTAGAATAAGCAAGCTGTCCCTGCCTTTAAACAGCTTACATTTTCCACTAGTTTCTATAGATAGAAATATATATTTTCTATATATATAGGTAGCCAGCATAAAACATTCCAGTATATTGGATTTCCCTTATATTTTCATGTCATCGCTATTTTTACCAAACTGAAATAGGAAACTGGCAGGACTACAGCAGTACCCCAGGAGAATTGGAAAACATTACAGAAGGCAAGCAAAAATAAACCAATAAAAAATTCATAAAAAGTGAAGCCTAAGGTGCATGCTGATGGAACTTGAGAAAGAGAAAATGGAGGCTTTAACCATAATTTTCCATAACATCTTTGGAAAGGCAAATCATGTCAAAGGGCAGGTTTGTGATGCAGAGCGGTGCCAACAGCATAGGTTCAATCCCCGGACCAGCTGAGGTTATTCATGAAGGCCTCGCCTTCTCAATTTTGCCCCAAGCCTGGGGTGTGGTGATCCTCAGGTCAAATCACGCCCAGTCAGCTCTCCCCCTCAAAAAAGAGGGAGCAGCCTATAGTCATCTGAGACAACGGTCACCATAGTTGCAGCCCTTTTGAGCCCTAGGGCAGCACGGTGGCACAGTGGTTAGCATTGCTGCCTCACATCACCAGAGACCCATGTTCGATTCCTGGCTTGGATCACTGTGTGTGTGTGTGGCGTCTGCACGTTCTCCCCCTGTCTGTGTGGGTTTCCTCCGGGTGCTCCAGTTTCCTCCCACAGTCCGGAAGACGTGCTGGTTAGGTGAATTGGCCATGCTAAATTCTCCCTCAGTGTACCCGAACAGGTGCCGGAGTGTGGCGACTGGGGGATTTTCACAGTAACTTCATTGCAGTGTTAATGTAAGCCTACTTGTGACACTAATAAATAAACTTTAAACCTCTCGAAGGGAAAGTGATGAGTCAGATTATAGGCCGATTAATCTCACCTTGATTGGGGGTACATTTCTCACAGGGAATGCAGTTAATGAGCTTTGGGAAAATCATTGATCTAATCGGGGCCATCATCACGGGTTTGTAAAAGGCAGATTCTCAAGGACAATTAGTGATGGGGAATAAATGCTGGCCTAGCCAGCGATGCCCATATTTCCGTGAAATAATTTTTTTAAAAGGCTGAGCTTGAATAATTTAATTGAATTTTCCAAGGAACTCGTGGAGGGGGAAATGGAGTGAAAGTTGTACTTATGGATTTTTAGATGCAGTCTGTTAAAAGTGCCAAGTAAGTGATTTGCTGCCGAAAGGCAAATGGTCCTGACATCCAAAGAGTCCGTGGGGATGCCTCCGGCTGCCCTGCTGCCAACGTGTGTTCAAATGAACTTTTGCTGGCAGGAGGGTGTCGGGGAACTTCTGCCCTTCACCCAGGATGATGTCCCACCTTGGAGAGCTGCCGACCAGTCTGATTGGCCGGCGGCGCTCCAGTCCCTGCAGCGACAGCACTGCAGTGGCCGGAAGAGGAACTGCATGGAACTGCCTGACACTAAAGTCCCCGGAACCAGAGACCCAGGGAAGTGTAAGAGGTCCCAGGGCAGAGAGGGTAGGGAAGGCCTGACGGGGTTGGGAAAGGGCATTTGGGATCTCGGGGATAGGCCAGGAGTTGGGGTGGAAGAGGGTCCAGATCACTGGTCCATAAGGGGAGGGTGTTCCCAGTCAGAAGGGGAGCCTATATTCTCTAGAATTTAGAAGAATGAGAGGCGATCTCACTAAGACATCCAAGATTCTGAAGAGGCTCACTAAGAGATTGTTTTGCTGATTGGGGAGTCTAAAACATGGGGCCACAGTCTCAGGATAAGGGGCTGACCATTTAGGACTGAGGCAACGACGGCACGGTGGCACAGTGGTTAGCATTGCTGCCTCACAGTGCCAGGGACCCGGGTTTGATTCCTGGCTTGAGCCACTGTGTGATTGAAGTTTGCACGTTCTCCCCGTGTCTGCCTGGGTTTCCTCTCACAGTCCCAAGATGTGCGGGTTAGGTGGATTGGCCATGCTAAATTGACCTTTAGTGTCAGGGGACCAGCTAGGGTAAATACATGGGGATAGGGCCAGGGTGGGATTGTGGTCAGTGCAGACGCGATGGGCCGAATGGCCTTCTTCTGCTCTGTAGGATTCTATGATTCTATGAAATTTCTTGACTGAAAGAGTTGGAATTCTCGACCGCTACATGGTTGTGGAAGTTCCATCATTGAATTCATTTAAGGCTGGGATAGACAGACTTTTGGTCTCTCAGGGAATGAAGGAATATGGGGAGCAGGCAGGGTAATGGAGTTGAAACCAGGATCATGCATGATCACATTGAATGGCAGAGCAGGCTCGATGGGATATGTGATCTAATCCTGCTCCTATGTTGTATGTTCTTGTACTCATACCAAACATTGTTCAATGGAAAGAAATGTCAAAATCTTGCTGATGTCTAAGGCGGCGAGATCTTACAGTCCAGCCAACAGCGCACTCCCACTGCAGGTTTCCTGGTGGGAGGGGTGCATTCAACAGGAAACCCCATTGACAATGGTGGGGCCATAAGATCTTGTCATCAGTAAGCGGTGCACTGTCTCCCGCCACCATGAAACATGTCGCAGAGTGGAAGAAGATCCCACCCAGTGAATCAGGTTTAAAATCAATGTTAAAAGAAAGGTTCCTGGAATGGCTTTGATTGTGAATCCATCAGACATTTTTTAACACGTAAACATCCTGGGAAGGTTATCATTCAGGTTACAGCATCGGGGAAATGAGGTTCCCTTTCCCCCACCTTTTTAAAATTCAATTGTTGGACATGGGCGTCGCTGGCTGGCCAGCGTTTATTGCCCATCCCTAGTTGCCCTTGAGAAGGTGGTGGTGAGCTGCCTTCTTGAATCGCTGTACTGTGGGTTGACCCACAATGCCGTTAGGGAAGGAATTCCAGAATTTTGACCCAGCGACTGCGAAGGAACGGCGATATATTTCCAAGCCAGGCTGGTGAGTGCCTTAGAGTGGAACTTGCAGGTGGTGGTGTTCCCATCTACCTGTTGCCTTTGTTCTTCTAGATGGAAATGATTATGCATTTAGAACGTGCTGTCTAAGGATCTTTGGTGAATTGCTGCAGTGCATCTTGTAGATAGTACACACTGCTGCTACTGAGCGTCGGTGGTGGAATGAGCAGATATTTGTGGATATGGTGCCAATCAAGCTTTGTTCTGGATGGTGTCAAGCTTCTCGAGTGTTGCTGGATCTGCACCCATCCAGGCAAGTGAGGAGTATTCCATCACACTCCTGACTTGTGCCTTGTAGATAGTGGATAATCTTTGGGGACTCAGGAGGTGAGTTACTCGCCACAGTTTTTCCAGCCTCTGACTTGCTGTCGTAGCCACTGTGTTTATGTGGCGAGTCCAGTTGAGTTTCTGGTCAATGGTAACCCCAGGGTTATCATTGATTTAAGTAAAGGCTCGATACACAGGGAAATGGGATTGGTTAAATAATTGTTATTACCAGGTTGCTTTGGCATGGCCAGGAGCCAGGGGTAGGCTGCCCCAGTGCCACAGACAGCACATAGCTCAGGAGAGAGAGAGAGAAAACAAACAGGTTATAACTTTTAAAAAAAATCTTGATTAATTTTTTATGGATCAAAATATTTTCTTTTGAATAAGCGCAGAATTTGGAAAATTAAGAAAAACTACAAAATAATTGGGGCAGCATGGTAGCAAAGTGATTCGCACTGCTGCCTCACAGCTCCAGCGACCCGGGTTCAATTCCCGGCCTTGGGTCATTGTGTGGAGTTTGCACATTCTCCCCATGTCTGCATGGGTTTCCTCTGGGTGCTCCGGTTTCCTCCCACACTCCAAAGATGTGTAGGTTAGGTGGACTGGCCATGCTAAATTAACCCTAGTGTCAGGGGGACCAGCTTGAGTAAATGCATGGGGTTATGGGGATAGGCCTGAGTGGGATTGTGGTCGGTGCAGACTTGATGGGCTGAATGGCCTCCTTCTGCACTGTAAGATAAGAGTTGTTCATTTTTTTCTCTCATTCCTTAAGTATTTATCATTGCGTACCTAAAATACTAAAGACTGATCTAAACACATTGAATTACTGTTTAAAGTTGCAATTTTGGATCTAAAGGGAAGCAATGAGCAAACTGGAACTCAATTTATGAGCAAGTCACGTCAAAGGTGTCAGCTGGCCAGACTGACTAGATTAAATTTTATTCACAATGAACCTCACACGATATCACTGTGTCAACAAACCTAAAACTCAGCCTCACAAGCGAAAACCTTCAAATGAATGATCTTTCATTAGGCAAGGTGTGTGTGTTTTTTTCACAACCAATTGTACTCCAAGTTACAACCCTGGAGTACGGAGGGCCTCATTTCAAAAGAATTGGGAGTCACAAGTGATCTGACTGAATTCAATGGGATCACTCAAGAGAGGCATAATTTACTTCAGGCCGGAACGGTTGTGTAATGTTAATACAGTTGGGTCATTTTCACCCAGAATGTGGAGGATGTTCCCTTATTTATATTCAGGGCGAATTTCCTGAATCCAATTCCTTCATGGATTAGACTTTAGAGTTAGGTACCAAGTCTGACAATGTCTAACAGTGAGTAATTTTTGTTGTGAGTACTCCTCGACAGAACATCTTCGTTTCTTCCCAAGAGGCATTAACTCCAACTGCAAACATTTCTGTTGATTGTACAGTTGTGAATCTAAACTGATGACTCAATCCTTTTTTTGCTATTCCAGTAATAGGAAGCAGACTTTAATCTTAATTCGACAGATGATGCTGAGGTGATTGAAGCTGCTGTGTTTCCATTAAGATAGTCCAGTTTGTGCCACAGAAGTGTCTTTTTAACACAATATGGCAAGGAGTGTGCTTAAAATATTAACCCTATATACCTGAATACATTTGGAAATCTATGTCTGCGTTGGGGCAGAATTAGTCAGCTAATGTTACAGTGACAACAATAACAGTAAGTGGAGGAAAGAATGCTTGCATCCAATATACCAGAAAGGCCTGGTTCCGTTCCAATCCTTAGCTGACTAGGCCTGCGGTAACTATGGAAACATGGGCCCAACAGTCCTCCAGTTTATCTGCGGTCGAAAATGAAATCTCCATTCTTGCAACTTCAAATTACAAGCTACTCAGACGAGGGTGAAATGATTTCTGTCTTAATGCGAGCCAAATATTAGAAAGCATCTGTCTCTCTACGCATTTAGATACCTCTGTCGCTGCATCTTGATTATCTGAATCTTTTATTTATCAGCACAGAAAGTAATAATCACAATTTCCAGAATGAGGTTTGTTCTTTTTATTGTATTTCAAGTAAACTACAAATGCTTATGCTTTTATTAACATGCTAAATGGGGGTATTAGCATCTCATGTGGCTGGCAATGGGTGTGTAAACATCAGGAGATGCAAGAATTTTGCCATTTGGAAAAGGGCAGCTCAGCAGGTGTCAAAGCCGCACAGCGGAACTATTTAAAGAAATTGATAAATTATCAAAAAGATTTACAAGGATGTTACCGGGTAGGTTTGAATCATAAGGAGAGGCTGGATAGGCTGGGACTTGTTTCCCTGGAGCGTAGGAGGGTGAGGAGTGACTTTATAGGAGGTTTATAAAATCATAAGGGGCATCAACAAGGTAGATAGCCACAGTCCTTTCCCTGGGGTAGGGGAGTCCAAAACTAGAGGGCATAGGTTTAAGGTAAGAGGGGAAAGATTTGAAAGGGACCTGAGGGGTAACATTTCACACAGAGGGTGGTGTATATATGGAATGAGCTGCCAGAGGAGGTGATAGAGGCGGGTACAATTACAACATTTCAAATACATTTGGACAGGTACATGGAAAGGTTTAGAGGGATATGGGCTAAATGCAGGCAAATGGGACTAGTTCAGTTTAGGAAGCGTAGTCGGCATGGACGAGTTGGGCCAAAGGGCCTATTTCTGTGCTGTATAGCTCTATGGCTCTATGACTCTGAGGTCGTATGCTAAACAGAGAACTGTTTTACAGCATTTAGCTGTCTCACCACGTGCTCAATTCGGCACGGTGGCACAGTGGTTAGCACTGTTGCCTCACAGTGCCAGGAACCTGGGTTCAATTCCTGGCTTGGGTCACTTTCTGTGCGGAGTCTGCACATTCTCCCTGTGCCTGCGTGGGTTTCCTCCGGATGCTCTGGTTTCTTCCTACAGTCCGAAAGACGTGCTGGTTGGGTGCATTGGACATGCTAAATTCTCTCTCAGAGTACCCGAACAGGTGCCGGAGTGTAGCGACTAGGGGGATTTTCACAGTAACTTCATTGCAGTGTTAATGTAAGCCTACTTGTGACACTAACAAATAAACTTTAAAACTAAATTCATTGATAAACTTGTGATGTGAGCAAGCAGGATGATCCCTTTAAATGGTGGGGAGAAGAGTGACTCTTGCTTATTCTTGGAACTTAGTTTTCATTAAGTTTTGCTGTGTTTTTTTCCAGCTGTCATCTAAATAGCTTTGCTGCAGTAATGAGTGATCCTGGGGGGTCACCTTGGCTGGAGGATACGAGGGAGAAGCAAGGCGGCTGCAGAGAGGAAAAACTGTGAGAAGTGGAATCATGAAGGAGGACCAGTGTGGCACAGGAGATCGCACTCACAGAAGGTATTCCCCAAGGGCCAGCATCTTCTGCCTGAACATGCTTGAGCAGCAACGTATAAAGAATCTTCACTTCATCAAGGATGCTGTTAAAGACCTGTACCACCTTCTCTAGGCACGGTAGCACAGTGGTTAGCACTGCTGCTTCACAGCTCCAGGGTCCCGGGTTCGATTCCCGGCTCGGGTCACTGTCTGTGTGGAGTTTGCACATTCTCCTCGTGTCTGCGTGGGTTTCCTCCGGGTGCTCTGGTTTCCTCCCACAGTCCAAAGATGTGCGGGTTAGGTTGATTGGCCAGGTTAAAAAATTGCCCCTTAGAGTCCTGGGATGTGTAGGTTAGAGGGATTAGCGGGTAAAATATGTAGGGGTAGGGCCTGGGTGGGATTGTGGTCGGTGCAAACTCGATGGGCCGAATGGCCTTCTTCTGCACTGTAGGGTTTCTATGATTTCTATGATGAACTCAAGCCAAAGACACAGTTCAAGGACATCACTGTCTGTGGCTGTGAAGCAATACTGTGGCCCTTAGCTTTTATACTATGGGTTACTCTTTTTCCTTTGCTCGCTTGTGGGACGCAGTGGCACAGTGGTTAGCACTACTGCCTCACAGCTCCAGGGACATGAGTTTGATTCCTGGCTTGAGTCACTGTCAATGCGGAGTTTGCATATTCTTTCTGTGTCTGTGTGAATTTCCTCCGGGTGCTCTGGTTTCCTCCCACACAGTAAGAGTTTTAACAACACCAGGTTAAAGTCCAACAGGTTTATTTGGTAGCAAATGCCATTAGCTTTCAGAGCGTTGCTCCTTCATCAGATGGAGTGAATATCTGCTCTCAAACAGGGCATACAGAGACACAAAATCAAGTTACAGAATACTGATTAGAATGCGAATCTTTACAGCTGATCAGGTCTTAAAGATACAGACAATGTGAGTGGAGGGAGCATTAGGCACAGGTTAAAGAAATGTGTATTGTCTCCAGACAGGACAGCCAGCGAGACCCTGCAAGTCCAGGAGGCAAGCCATGGGGGCCACCAACCCGCACATCTTTCGGACTGTGGGAGGAAACCGCAGCACCCAGAGGAAACCCACGCAGACATGGGGAGAATGTACAGATTCCGCACAGATGGTCACCGAGGCCAGAATTGAACCTGGGTCCCTGACGCTGTGAGTCAGCTAGTGCTAACCACTGTGCCACCGTGCTGTCCCTAATCCTCATGAGTGAAATATGCCCCTTGAATTCAACTCCAAAGATGTGCGGCCAAAACAAGTTGGGTATCAACCTACAAAGTCCTTCCAATACCTGCTAATGGCTGGCGGTGAGAATGGGAGAGACTCCTGGTCAGCCATGCTTGATGCGGAGTGGCGCCCCTCAAGCTATAAGCCTCGAGCAACAGACCAGTGACCTGTTCCAGGAATAACTAGCTATAGAAACAGACAAAAGTCTGCCTTAGTGCACCGTTAGGTGCAGGAAGAGAAATAAATAGAAACATGTTGCCTAACTTTTTCAATCAATATTCAAAGAGCATGGGCCGGCATGATGGCGCAGTGGTTGGAATCTGTGGGTGGAACTCAGAAACAGGAAGGGTGCAGTCACTATGCTGGGGGTGTACTACAGACCACCCAACAGCCGACGGGAAGTGGAGGAAAGGATATGTCAGGAGATTCTGGATAGGTGCAGAAAAAATAGGGTTGTTGTAGTGGGGGGCTTTAATTTCCCTGGCGCAGACTGGAAAGTGCTTAGAGCTGGAGGTCCGGACAGGGAGGAATTTATAAAATGCGTACTGGAAGGTTCTTTGGAACAGTATGTAGATAGCCCGACTAGAGAGGGGGCTATACTGGACCTAGTTCTGGGAAATGAGCCCGGTCAGGTCGTCAAAGTTTCGGTAGGGGAACATGTGGCAAATAGTGACCACAACTCTGTTAACTTTAGGATAGTAATGGACAAGGATGAGTGCTGTCCTACGGGCAGGGTGCTAAATTGGGGGAAGGCTAACTATAGCCGGATTAGGCAGGAATTGGTGGATGTTGATTGGGAGAGGATGTTCGATGGTAAGTCCGCGTCTGGCATGTGGGAGTCTTTTAAGGAACTATTGATAAGGCTGCAGGATAGGCATGTGCCTGTAAAAAGGAAAGATAGGAAAGGTAGGATTCAAGAGCCGTGGACAACCAGGGAAATTGAAGATCTGATTAAAATGAAAAGGGAGGCGTACGTTAAGTCCAGGCAACTGAAAACAGATGGAGCTCTGGAGGAATACAGAGAGAGTAGGAAAGAACTCAAACGGGGAGTTAGAAGGGCAAAAAGAGGTCACGAGATGTTCTTGGCAGGCAGGATTAAGGAGAATCCTAAGGCATTCTATTCATACGTTAGGAACAAAAGAGTTGTCAGGGAGAAAATCGGACCTCTCAGGGACAAAGGAGGGGAATTATGCTTAGAACCCAAGGGAATAGGGGAGATCCTAAATGAATACTTTGCATCGGTATTCACGAAGGAGAGGGGCGTGTTAACCGGGAGTGTCTCGGAGGGAGGTGTTGACCAGTTAGAGAAAATCTCCATTACAAGAGAGGAAGTGTTAGGTTTTTTAGGGAACATTAAAACTGACAAAGCCCGAGGGCCTGATGGCATCTATCCTCGACTGCTCAGGGAGACGAGAGATTAAATTGCTGGGCCTCTGACGGAAATCTTTGTCGCTTCTTTGGACACGGGTGAGGTCCCTGAGGATTGGAGGATAGCGAATGTGGTCCCGTTGTTTAAGAAGGGTAGCAGGGATAACCCAGGAAATTATAGGCCGGTGAGCTTGACGTCCGTGGTAGGGAAGTTGTTGCAGAGGATTCTTAGAGACAGGATGTATGTGCATTTAGAATGGAACAATCTCATTAGTGACAGACAGCATGGTTTTGTAAGAGGGAGGTCGTGCCTTACAAATTTGGTGGAGTCTTTTGAGGAAGTGACAAAAACGGTTGACGAAGGAAGGGCCGTGGATGTCGTCTATATGGATTTCAGTAAGGCATTTGACAAAGTCCCACATGGCAGGTTGGTTAAGAAGGTTACGGCTCATGGGATACAAGGAGAAGTGGCTAGATGGGTGGAGAACTGGCTTGGCCATAGGAGACAGAGGGTAGTGGTCGAAGGGTCTTTTTCCGGCTGGAGGTCTGTGACCAGTGGTGTTCCGCAGGGCTCTGTACTGGGGCCTCTGCTATTTGTGATATATATAAATGATTTGGAAGAAGGTGTAACTGGTGTAATCAGCAAGTTTGCGGATGACACGAAGATGGCTGGACTTGCGGATAGCGAAGAGCATTGTCGGGCAATACAGCAGGATATAGATAGGCTGGAAAATTGGGCGGAGAGGTGGCAGATGGAGTTTAATCCGGATAAATGCGAAGTGATGCATTTTGGAAGAAATAATGTAGGGAGGAGTTATACAATAAATGGCAGAGTCATCAGGAGTATAGAAACACAGAGGGACCTAGGTGTGCAAGTCCACAAATCCTTGAAGGTGGCAACACAGGTGGAGAAGGTGGTGAAGAAGGCATATGGTATGCTTGCCTTTATAGGACGGGGTATAGAGTATAAAAGCTGGAGTCTGATGATGCAGCTGTATAGAACGCTGGTTAGGCCACATTTGGAGTACTGCGTCCAGTTCTGGTCGCCGCACTACCAGAAGGACGTGGAGGCGTTAGAGAGAGTGCAGAGAAGGTATACCAGGATGTTGCCTGGTATGGAGGGTCTTAGCTATGAGGAGAGATTGGGTAAACTGGGGTTGTTCTCCCTGGAAAGACGGAGAATGAGGGGAGATCTAATAGAGGTGTACAAGATTATGAAGGGGATAGATAGGGTGAACAGTGGGAAGCTTTTTCCCAGGTCGGAGGTGACGATCACGAGGGGTCACGGGCTCAAGCTGAGAGGGGCGAAGTATAACTCAGATATCAGAGGGACGTTTTTTACACAGAGGGTGGTGGGGGCCTGGAATGCGCTGCCAAGTAGGGTGGTGGAGGCAGGCACGCTGACATCGTTTAAGACTTACCTGGATAGTCACATGAGCAGCCTGGGAATGGAGGGATACAAACGATTGGTCTAGTTGGACCAAGGAGCGGCACAGGCTTGGAGGGCCGAAGGGCCTGTTTCCTGTGCTGTACTGTTCTTTGTTCTTTGTTCTTTGGTTAGCACTGCTGCCTCACAGCACCCGGGACCCGGGTTCGATTCCCAGCTTGGGTCACTGTGCGCGTGGAGTTTGCATATTCTCCCCATGTATGTGTAGGTTTCCTCTCACAGCCCAAAGATGTGCGGTTTAGGTGGATTGGCCATGCTAAATTGTCCTTTAGTGTCAGGGAGACTAGCTAAGGTAAGTGCATGGGGTTAGGGCCTGTGTGGGATTGTGCAGACTCAATGGACTGAATGGCCTCCTTCTGCACTGTCAGGATTCAATGAAAACACAGGGTAAATTGAGAAGTATTGGTGAGGTGATATCAAGTGTAGATGCTCAAAATCTGAAGATTGTAGGAGGCTATGGCTGGAATTTTCTGATCTCGTTCGCCTTGTCACTGCAGCCAGCGTGAATGGAGAATTTGGTGCTCAGCCAAACTCCATTCACTGAAGCAGGACTGGAGAATCTTAGCCATAGGCAAGGGTGGAGAATTCCAGCCGATATCTCCGCCTTTAAGACAATTCCTAAAATCTACCGCTTTAATCAACTTGCGGCCACCACTCCTGATTTCGTATTCTCAGTCTCGGTATCAATGTTTCTCCTGTGAAGTGCCTCGGACATTATAATCCACTACACTCAATTTACAACACTATATACATGCTCATTGTTTAATTTTAAGTATTTATGTTTATTTATTAGTGTCGCAAGTAGGCTTCCATTAACACTGCAATGAAGTTATTGTGAAAATCCCCTAGTCAGGGGGAGGCGATGGCCTAGTGGTATTATCACTAGACTATTAATCCAGAAACTCAGCAAATGTTCTGGGGACCAGGGTTCAAATCCCGCCACGGCAGATGGTGAAATTTGAATTCAATATTAAAAAAATCTGGAATTAAGAATCTACTGAAGATCGTGAAACCATTGTGGATTGTCAGAAAAACCCACCTCGTTCACTAATGTCCTTCATGGAAGGAAATCCGCCGTCCTTACCTGGTCTGGCTTACATGGGATTCCAGAGCCACAGCAATGTGGTTGACTCTCAACTGCCCTTGGGCAACCAGGGAAGGGCAATAAATGCTGGCCAGCCAGTGATGCCCATGTCCTATGAATGTTTGAAAAAAAACACTCCGGCGCCTGTTTGGGTACACTGAGGGAGAATTTAGCATGGCCATTGCACCTAATCAGCCCGTCTTTCGGACTGTGGGAGGAAACCGGAGCACCCGGAGGAAACCCATGCAGACATGGGGAGAACGTGCAAACTCCACACAGACAGTGACCCAAACCGGGAATCGAACCCAGTTCCCTGGCGCTGTGAGGCAGCAGTGCTAACCACTGTGCCACCGTGCCACCCATGGGACCAATGAAAAAGAGGTAGGAGTTGCCACAATTTTGGAGACAATGGGAAATGAGTAATTAGTAATGTGATGAGTCTCGAATTCAAGAATGAGAGAATATATGATTTGTCATCTTCAGAGCTTCGGAGGAATGGGAACAATGCTCAGAGGAAGGTATTGATAAAACAGAGAAAAATGTGGAAGATTGAAGGTGGAACTGGTTGCAAGAGGGTCATCGAGCAGACAGGAATTGTGGGCGGCACGTTGGCCCAGTGGTTAGCACTGCCGGCTCACAGCGTCAGGGACCCAGGTTCAATTCCGGCCTCGGGTCACTGTCTGTGTAGAGTTTGCACATTCTCCCCTTGTCTGCGCGGGTTTCTTCCAGGTGTTCTGGTTTCCTCCCACAGTCCAAAGATGTGCGGGTTAGGTTGATTGGCCAGGCTAAATTGCCCCTTAGTGTCAGGGGAACTAGCTAGGGTAAGTGCTTGGGGTTATGGGGATAGAGTGTGATTGTGGTCAATGGGCCAAATAGCCTCCTTCTGTACTGTAGGGATTCTATGATTCTATGAACAGTAGACCGATGTAGTTTTCAAATATACGGGAGCAATATTTGGATCATTTTGATCTGGAGATTCCACTCTGTCCTGTTCCTAGTTTTCTGTGGCGTACATCAAAAAGTAATCTGAAAAATCAGTCAATAAAGGGTCCAGAGATGTTGCCACAACCACAAAAATAACCTGTATTTATACAACACCTTGAGTGCAATAAACAGACCAAAGCTGTTCACAGGAACATTTTTAAAGCAACATTTGACACCAAATCTCATAAAGAGATAATAGGGAGGGAATTCCATCCATGCTATTTTACACTCCACTCCCGCCTCAGAACTCGCCATGACGGGGGAGTGTAAAATTCGGGCCAATATCACTTCCGTACATGTGGGATGCCACAGTTGTAGTTGCATTTTTATCATTTCTATGCTGTTGTTTAACAAAACTGGCTGTTGATACAGTTAATCATGTCCTCATCACTGCCCCTTTCCCCCGACCCCCACACAAAGTCAGCAGAGTGAATAATTAAACTTTATTTATTAGTCACAAGTAAGGCTTACATTAACACTACAATGAAGTTACTGTGAAAATCCCCTAGTTGCCACATTCCGGTGCTTGTTTGGGTCAATGCACCTAACCAGCACGTCTTTCAGAATGTGGGAGGAAACCAGAACACCCGGAGAAAACCCACGCAGACACGTGGAGAATGTGCAAACTCCACACAGACAGTGACCCAAGCCAGGAATTGAACCTGGGTCCCTGGCGCTGTAAGACAGCAGTGCTAACCACTGTGCTGCACTCATAGAGTAGAATCATAGAAGAATTGTAGAATCATAGTGTAATGATTCAATCAGGCCATTGGGGTTGGCTGATTGGAATATGAACTCCCCGATTAAGGAATCAAATGATGGGCCAATCAGGGAGTCTTTTCCCCGTATTTAACTGGGAGTGTCAGTTCCTCTGGCACTCCCGAAGATAGACTGCTGACTGCGAGCACTCTCTGTATTGCAGTTGGAATTGTAATTAAAGAGGTTTTGGTGAAGGGACCTCTGCCTTTGAAGGCTTATTACACATAGAATCCCTATAGTGCAGAAGGAAGCCATTTGGCCCATTGGGTCTGCACCGACTCTCTGACAGAGTACCTTACCCAGGCCCAACCCCTATTACCTTAGCCCCACATATTTATCCTGCTAATTTCACTAACCTACACATTTTGTGACACTAAGGGGCAATTTAGCATGGCCAGTCCACCTAACCCACACACCTTTGGAGTGTGGGAGGAAACCAGAGCACCCGGAGGAAACCCACACAGACACGGGGAGAACGTGCAAAATCCACGCAGTCACCGAAGGCCAGAATCGAAACCGGGTCCCTGACACTGTGAGGCAGCAGTGCTAGACACTGTGCCACCCTATGAATGCCCCATCTACGTTAAGAGAGTAAGGTGAATAACAACTTAAAACAAGTCACTGACAAAATGGCAAAAAAGAAATCCAAACATTGTCACAGCACTCCCTTGTGTAAACAAATACTTGTTTATGTCCCAGTGTGGGAAAGCAGAAAGCTCCCAGGCCTCCCAGATCCTGCCTTCAGCCACTTGTAACAGGTCCACAGAGAACATGTCACGAATGGGAAGCCTGCAAACCTGGCCGTAGCTGACACCCGGCTGCCACTCTGAGCAAGCGCTGCAGTGCTGGCGGTAGAAGTCTGGCTTACAAGATGAAAGCCCTGCAGGTGCTAATGTATTCAATATCACAGGAAAAACACAAGATGTGCGTCCCTTCTGTTGGCTAAATTTCTCCCAAGCAAATGAAAATCCCGTCTCTATCTGCAGGAAACATCGAAACACAGAAGATAGGAGCAGGAGGAGGCCATTCGGCCCTTCGAGGCTGCTCCGCCCTTCATCACGATCATGGCTGATCATCCAACTCAATAGCCTAATCCTGCTTTCTCCCCATAACCTTTGATCCCATTTGCCCCAAGTGCTATATCCAGCCGCCTCTTGAATACATTCAATGTTTTGGCATCAACTACTTCCTGTGGTAATGAATTCCACAGGCTCACCACTCTTTGGGTGAAGAAATGTCTCCTCATCTCCGTCCTGAATGGTCTACCCTGAATCCTCAGACTGTGACCCCTGGTTTTGGACTCCCCCACCATCGGGAACATCCTCCCTGCATCTACCCTGTCTAGTCCTGTTAGAATTTTATAAGTCTCTATGAGATCCCTCCTCATTCGTCTGAACTCGAGCGAAATCAGGACAGGCTGCAATTTTCACTGCCTTGGCTCAATTACATCCTTGTTACACCACTTCTATCAGCTTCTTTTTACAAACAAAGCAATTCCTTGACAGTCTATGACTGACCAGTCATCTATTTGAATTGTAGCACAGTTACGCACAATGGCTGAATAGTTTCTGGACTGTGGTGAATTTGTATACATCTGTAATACGGAAAAGCTTTTGGGGGTGACTATGTAAATGTTAGTTCTGCTTCCCAATGAAGAGGCAGCACTAGCACACCGACAGCTGCATAAAATGTTACAGAGACGGAGATAGGGTAGCACGATGGCACAGTGATTAGTACCGCTGCCTCACAGTACCTCTTTAACCTCTTTAGCCTATGCTTAACCCTTTCTCCACTCACATTGTCTGTATCTTTAAGACTTGATTACCTGTAAAGACTCGCATTCCAACCATTAACTTGTAAATTGAGTTTGTGTCTGTATATGCCCTGTTTGTGAACACAAGTCCTCACTCACCTGAAGAAGGAGCCTGAGACTCCGAAAGCTTGTCTTAAACGTTCCCAGTGTGTCCACCTCCACCACCAAAGAACAAAGAACAATACAGCACAGGAACAGGTCCTTCGGCCCTCCAAGCCCGCGTCGTTCCCTGGTCCAAACTAGACCATTCTTTTGTATCCCTCCATAAATTGTGCTACCAAATAAATCTGTTGGGCTTTAACCTGGTGTTGTGAGACTTCTCACTGTGCTTCACAGTGCCAAGGACCTGGGTTCTATTCCCGGCTTGGGTCACTGTCTGTGTGGAGTTTGCACATTCTCCCTGTGTCTACGTGGGTTTCCTCTGGCTGCTCCGGTTTCCATCTACAGTCCGAAAGATGTGTGGGTTCGGTGGATTGGCCATGCTAAATTGCCCCTTAGTGTTAAAAGGGACTAGCTAGGGTAAATGCATGGGGTTAGGGCCTGGGTGGGATTGTGGTCGGTGCAGACTCGATGGGCTGAATGGCCTCCTTCTGCACTGTAGGGATTCTGTGATTCTAAAAAAAATTTCTGCAATGTACTACATGTATGTGTGGCACGGTGGCACAGTAGTTAGCACTGCTGCCTTACAGCACCAGGGACCTAGGTTCAATTCCGACCTCGGGTCACGTCTGTGTGGAGTTTGCACGTTCTCCCCATGTCTGTGTGGGTTTCTTCCGGTGCTCCGGTCCCTCCCACAGTCCAAAGACGTGGAGGTTAGTGGATTGGCCATGCTAAATTGACCCTTAGTGTCGAGGGGACTAGCAAGGTAAATACCTGGGGTAGTGGGGATAGGGCCTGAGTGGGATTGTTGTCGATGCAGGCACAATGGGCTGAATGGCCTCCTTCTGCACTGTAGGGATTCTATAATTCTATGATACACAGAGGAAGGCCATTCGCTCAGCATGACTGTGCTGACCTCATTGCTATATTCAGGTTCCGACTCCCACCCAAGCTTTACAGATGTAAGTCAGACGTGACAAAGACCTATGATGAAGGGGAGAGGCCAGAGGCAATCGTGATCGGGGGAGATCGGAAGCTGGCACACAAGAACCGAGGTTTTCTTGTGTGACCCAGAGAATCACACCTGTTCCTTGATCCACAGAGGGCTGTTAAAACATTTTAAAACTAACTCTACCCCTTCTGGCCCCTGACCCAGGCTCCAGCATGTTTGACCTGAATGGGAATCACCCTTGATCCCCTGTTCAGGCCCTGGGTTGAAATATCAGTTGGAGCCTCAATAGCAACTAAGGAGATCAACCTGGGTAATTGGTTGGAACCCCGCCAGCTCAGAATGGATGTCCTGCTTGCCTATAACTTCAAATTACAGATGGTCAGATTGGAGTGGCTAATTCCCCGCTCCATTTTAACTGCTGCCCTCTTGCCACTGGCCATTAGGAGAAAACAACAATTCCACTTCATGAGTATTCCATTGACTCTGTCTACACTTCCTGCTACTTCGAAAAAGCAGCCAGCATAATCAAAACCCCGGACATTCTCTCTTCCACCTTCCTCTGTCACGAAAAAGATACAAAAGTCTGAGATCATGTACCAACCGACTCAAGAACAGATTCTCCCCTGCTGCCATCAGACTTTTAAATGGACCTACCTCGCATTAAGTTGATCTTTCTTGACACCCTAGCTATGACTGTAACACTACATTCTGTACTCTCTCCTTTCCTTCTCTATGAATGGTATGCTTTGTTTGTATAGTGCGCAAGAAACAATACTTTTCACTGTATACTAATACATGTGACACTAGTACATCAAATCGAAAGAGAGTGCTGATTGTTTGGCAAGTGGAGTCTGATTGGCAGGGGTATTGCTATGGAGAATGCACCAGTTTATGGTGACTGACAGATAACTGCCAGACATTGTTTGAAATTTAAAGCAGGTAACTTGACCCTGATTGGTCAAGACAGTGTCAACGAATGGCTGACATTTATTTTGTTCAGCTGAAACAGACACAATATGTATACATGTTCTTTCTGTCTGCAAAGAACAGGGCCCTGTGTATTAACATATGTAGCTCCTAATGTACGCAAATGTACCACAGTGCAAGCCCAACTGACAATCTTAAATTGGTTGTCAGTGTAATTTTTAGCACACTGTGGATTATTTAACAAATGTTGTCCAATTGCGCAATCACATCTAATGTTGGACGCTGCGTTTGGGGTTTTGGAAGCACAGGCTGGTTGGGTGCAGTCTGTATCTTGCCCATTGTGAACAGTGGAAAGGACATGCTGTTTGATACGATCTGTTAGTCTTTGGCACATACGGCCTACATACCCAGCATCACACTGGCACTGAAATTCAAAGACCACATTACTCACTTGTGTGATGGGCAAAATGTCTATTTGGCTTAAGGCAGCATCTTGTTGGAGATGAATACCTCTGGTGTTGCTACTGCGTAGTAGCAGCATGAAACAGTTAGCTTCACCCATAGCTCAAATTCTTCAGATACCTTACTCTTCCCACGTACCCTGAGATAGACTGGGCACTTTTTGGGGCTGAAAGGGATGGCCTTAAATTCGGCCCGTTCATGATTTAGCACGATATGCAGCACAAAATGATTTGATTTGATTTATTATTGTCACATGTATTGGAATACGAAGAAAAGTATTATTTCTTGTGAGCCGCACAGACAAGATGTACAATTCATAACGTACATTTTTGATTTGATTTGATTTATTATTGTCACATGTATTAGTATGCAATGAAAAGTATTGTTTCTTGCGCTATATAGACAAAACATACCGTTCATAGAGAAGGAAAGGAGAGAGTGCAGAATGTAGTGTTACAGTCATAGCTAGGGTGTAGAGAAAGATAAACTTAGTGCGAGGTAGGTCCGTTCAAAAGTCTGATGGCAGCAGGGAAGAAGCTGTTCTTGAGTCGGTTGGTACGTGATCTCAGACTTTTGTATCTTTTTTCTGATGGAAGAATGTGGAAGAGAGAATGTCTGGGGGTGTGCGGGGTCCTTGATTATGCTGGCTGCTTTTGATCTGACGAAGGAGCAGGGCTCCGACAGCAAATGGCATTTGCTACCAAATAAACCTGTTGGACTTTAACCTGGTGTTGTTCAAACTCTTACTGTGTTTACCCCAGTCCAACGCCGGCATCTCCACATCATGCTTTTGATCTGATCAGGGAAGGCATTGTCAAGCAGGAAGTGATCTGATCAGGGTATCCACTAGCTCGCAGGATGCCTTTGATGTGGCCTCTTTCAGCATCAAGCTTGCTTGCTGAGCACATTGCTCTGGACCTATTTACAGATTTGCCTATAAGACTAATCATATAGCTTTGTGGAACTGTCAGAATCATAATGTAGATATTGAACAGTGAAGGTGGATGAAATAACTCCTCCAACGCCAATGGCCCTCACCAGATTTAGATACATTTACATGGTGAGCTACACTCGGACAGGTTTCTTCTCATACAGAGTATAAACCCAGAATGCCAGTAACCCTGACACTCCACATTATGTACACATGCAGGGCTCCCTGACTGGACAAGCCATTACAACGTTAATAGAAACATAGAAACTTAGAAACTAGAAGGAGGAGTAGGCCATTCGGCCCTTCGAGCCTGCTCCAGCATTCATTATGATCATGGTCGATCATCAAATTCAAGATCCTGATCCCCCCCTTCCCCCCATATCCCTCGATCCCTTTAACCCCAAGAGCTATATCTAATTTCCTCTTGAAATCTCACAATGTTTTGGCCTCAACTACTTTCTGTGGTAGTGAATTCCACACATTCACCACCCTCTGGGTGAAGAAATTTCTCCTCACCTCAGTCCTAAAAGGTTTGCCCCTTATCCTCAAACTATGACTCCTAGTTTTGGATTCCACCACCATCGGGAACATTCTTTCTGAATCTACCCTGTCTAATCCTGTTAGAATTTTATAAGTTTCTATGAGATCCCCTCTCACTCTTCTAAATGCCAATGAACATAATCCTAACTGTTTTAGTCTCTCCTCATATGACAGACATGCCATCCCAGGAATCAGCCTGGTAAACCGTCGTTGTGTTCCCTCTATGGCAAGGACATCTTTCTTCAGATAAGAACACCAAAACTGCACACAATACTTCAGGTGTGGCCTCATCAACACCCTATACAATTGCCATAAAATCTGGGAGCTCGTATTCTAAGCGGTCGACATCGTGGGCCTGCTTAAAATCAGTACAGTAGACTTGTGGTAGATGTATGTTTGGGAACCTCCAGCAGATTTCTCAACTGGTATATCAAGGAAAGGGAGAAATAAATCTGGAAAATTCCTTCCCTATTTCAGCTAAAGAAAATCATAATATATAGGCTGAATGGGAAGTAGCTCTGCTTCCATGTTTGTTGTTGTCAACTCTTTAGCATAACTGTTCTTTTGCATTCACTGCATGGTGGACATGTAGTGATCACTGCTTGAGCACCTTGGAAGGTGTTACTACATTAAAGGCGCTATCTAAATGCAATTTGTTTTTGTTGCTGCTGTCAAGCCAGCAGGATTGAAATGCTACAAAATTAATACACTGGAACAAAAGAACTGTACCAACAGGAGACTGCTCATTACTGAAGTAGCCTCGGGGTAACAGTCTTCAGTTGACCTTTAGAGCTAATCGTCTGAGAGACAGAGAGCGATCAGTTCCAATGATGCTTTCCATCAATTCTGTGGCAATGGGTTCAAATTGTATTTGTGCTCCGGCATACACTATAACCTATTAGGAATAACACTGTTCACGGCGAGAGATGGAATAGAGTCATAGAGTCAAAGGGCATGGAAACAGGCCCTTTGGCACAACTTGTCCATGTCACCCTTTTTTTTAAAACTCCTAAACTAATCCCAATTGCCCATATTTGGCCCATATCCCTCTATACCCATCTTATCCATGTGACTATCTAAATGCTTTTTAAAAGACAAAATTGTACCCGCCTCTGCTAATACGTCTGGCAGCTTGTTCCAGACACTCACCACCCTCTGTGTGAAAAAATTGCCCCTCTGGACACTTTTGTGTCTTTCCCCTCTCACCTTAAACCTAAGCCCTCTAGTTTTAGACTCCCCTATCTTTGGGAAAAGATATTGACTATCTAGATGATCTGTGCCCCTCATTATTTTAATGAGTGCCCCAAAATGTCTCAGTGGTGAATGCTCCGTTTGTGATTTATTGTGGGACAGCATCGGATAGAATCATAAAATCCTTACAGTGCAGAAGGAGGCCATTTGGCCCATCGAGTTTGCACCAACAACAATCCAACCAGACCCACACCTAGCCCCGTAACTCCATGCATTCACCCGGCTAGTTCCCCTGACACTAAGGGGACAATTTAGTATGGCCAATCCACCTAACCCGCACATCTTTGGACGGTGGGAGCAAACTGGAGCACCCGGAAGAAACCCACGCAGGCACGGGGAGGACGTGCAAACTCCACAAGGCAGTCACCCGAGATCGGAATTGAACCAGGATCCCTCATGCTGTGACGCAGCAGTGCCAACCACTGTGCCACCACTAAGGTCACCAATCTGAAATGTTAACTCCGCAGAAAGGGGGAGGGAGGAAGAAAGCAGCAAAACCTGGAAAACAAGAATACTGATCTGAAATGTTTCTTCCCATTCCCTTGTCACCTCTGGGTGCTCTGGTTTTCTCCCACAGTCCAAAGGATGTGCTGGTTAGGTGCATTAGCTATGCTAAATTCTCCCTCAGTGTACCCGAACAGGCGCATTCACTGCATGGTGGACATGTAGTGATCACTGCTTGAGCACCTTGGAAGGTGTTACTACATTAAAGGCGACTCGGGGATTTTCACAGTAACTTCATTGCAATGTTAATGTAAGCCTACTTGTGACACTAATTGCTGGTCTTGAAAAGGGTCCAGAGGAGATTCACTAGAATGATCCCTGGAATAAAGAGCTTGTCGTCTGAGGAGCGGTTGAGGGCTCTGGGTCTGTACTCATTGGAGTTTAGAAGCATGGAGGGGATCTTATTGAAACTTACAGTGTACTGCGACGCCTGGATAGAGTGGATGTGGAGAGGATGTTTCCGCTAGTAAGGAAAACTAGAACCAGAGGGCACAACCTCAGGCTAAAGGGACGATCCTTTAAAACAGAGATGAGGGGGAATTTCTTCAGCCAGAGAATGGTGAAACTGTGGAACTCTTTGCTGCAGAAGCCTGTGGAGGCCGGGTCATTGAGTGTCTTTAAGACAGCGATTTTTGATTAATAAGGGGATTGGGGTTATGGGGAAAAGGCAGGAGAACGGGGATGAGAAAAATGTCAGCCATGATTGAATGGCGAAGGAGAATCGATGGGCCGAGTGGCCTAATTCTGCTCCTATGTCTTATAGTCTAACAAATAAACTTAAACATGCACCCTGGTTTGCTGACTGTTTCTAGTGTTTTCTGCTTTTATTAATCAACTATAATCTGATCCACTGTGTAGAGTGGGGTTTATTTTAAATTCCAGGTTGAAGTTAGCACCAAAGGCTAGTGCTCCAACCCTTGTCTGCCCAGCCTGCCCTCAGCTCCCCATCTGGACTACATCTCCCAGAAGCCTTGGGGGTATGCCTGCGTCATCGAGGCGCGCCACAGCTCAGTGGGTGACGCCATCCCTGTGCGCCGGGCTGGGGCAGCAGACATGGCGGCGGTGGACAGCAGAGGTAAAGAGCAACTTCACCCCCTGGGCTCAGTGAGCCGGAGGAGGCAGGAAACTCCCCGGGGCAAAGCCAGAGCCCCTCCACTCGATCTAATATTCCAGTTTGTCGGAGTGTAGGGTTTGTTTTACTGTCCTCCTGTGTTTGGTTATTGTTTTAAGAGGAATATCTGTGAACAGTTAACCCAGTCCTGAGGGTTCTGCAGCATCTGGGGGACAGAGAATTCAGACAACATCTCCAGTCAGAGCTGCCCAGATTCTCCAGCATTTTCTAATTCCAGATTCCAGCATCCGCAGTATTTTGCTTTTAACCTCCTGTGTCTCTGTCCACCAGTTTGCTGTGGAGATGCCGGCGTTAGACTGGGGTGAACACAGTAAGAGTTTTAACAACGCCAGGTTAAAGTCCAACAGGTTTATTTGGTAGCAAATGCCATTAGCTTTCGGAGCGCTGCTCCTCGCTCTGAAAGCTAATGGTATTTGCTACCAAATAAACCTGTTGGACTTTAACCTGGTGTTGTTAAAACTCTTACCAATTTGCTCACAGGCATTGTTTGATCTTTTGTTTTATTTCTGCACTGTTACACTTTTTTTTGTTTAATGAGCCATTTGTAATATTTACCAGAGTCCAAAAATCTGTCTATGTTTTCCATTTGGGCTCCCCCCTCCACTCAGAACTTGCTACGGAGTCTTCATTGACTGTCTGGCAGACTATCTTAACCAGGCTCTCTCCCCTATCCTATGCCCGTAACTCCACACATTTACCATGGCTAATTATTCTAACCTAACATTTAGCGTGCCCAATCTGCCTAACCTGCACATCTTTGGACTATGGGAGGAAACCGGAGCACCCGGAGGAAACCCACGCAGACACGGGGAGAATTGCAAACTCTCACAGACAGTCACCCAAGGCTGAAATCGAACCCGGGTCCCTGGGGTGTGAGTGCTCACCACTGTGCTGCCCTTTCTCTTCTTACCCCTTCCTGGTTTCTCTTCTACTGCCCCTCGTGCCCTACCTGAACTCATCTCATCCACATGCCTCACCCCTCACCACCTTGCCTGACCCCTTCCTGTTAATCTGTTGCCGACTCAACTCTCGATCCTCCATGTTAGCTGATATCGTTGATGATTTTCTCTACCCCGGTGCTGCCTCTGTATCGCCTTCAAATCCCGCCTCGCCTTTAAAAGCCAAACTGTGACTCTAACTTTACAATCCAAGGCTCCATCTCCATCCTCCCTTTCTTCTGCAGAATCCATGAATGACACTTCCCAAATCCATATCCATCTTTTCATCAACTTCACGTTTGAATCACTTCAATCACTTTTCGTTTCTACGACATTGAAATGGCTCTTATCGAAGTCCCGATTGCTATTTTACTGACCACGACCAAGGCAAACGCTCGCTCATCATCCTTGGCCTGTCTGCAGATTTTATGTGGTCGACTGCACTATCCTCTGCTCCTGGGCCTGGCAAAGCTTGGTCCAGGCAGTGGGCGACCGAGGGGGTTGTCCGACCCGACTGTTTGCCCCTCTACCGTGGTCACATTCATGGCTGGGTCTTTCTGGAGAGAGAACATGCGGTGTCAGAGGGCACTGGTGAGACCTTCCATGCCTGCTGGGTACCACAGGGCTGGGGTGTATTATCGACCCCTTTAATCACATTTTAATTTGATGTCTTAAGTTTCCTTTCCTCTGTTTTTTTTGTTTTGGGTGGTTCCCCTCCTTTTGGGAGCTGCCCCTTTTAATTTGTCCCTTAGGTAATTTGATTTAGTTTATTTAGTTTAGCCAAAAAGATTGACTGCACTATCCTCCATCACTGCTTCTCTGCTGTCCAGTTGGGTGGGACTGTACTTTTCTTTGAGAAGCAGCAGCAAAGGCTTCTCTTCCTATACTGTTACGTCTGGAGACCCCAAAGATCTAACCTTGGTCTCTCCCCTTTCTAACCTGTACGCTATCCCTTCGTGACATCTGAAAACACAGCAGTCACCTGTATGCTGATCCAATTCTTACCTTTTGCTTCTGTTCACCATTCTACAACCTCTGATTTGTCCTGTTGCTTGTCTTGACATTCAGTACTGGATGAGCAGAAATTTTCTCTAACTAAACATTGAGAAGACTGCAGCCATTTTCTTGCTCCCCACTCCAAACTTCAGTTCTCACCATTAGCCTCATTCCTCCACCTGCTCATCGTTTGAGGCTGAACCAGTCTGTCACAACTTTGGTGTACTTATCTGATCCCAAGATGAACTAACCACATTTCTGCACTATCAGCCTATTTCTGCCTCTGGATCGGTGGTCACCTCTGCCCTGCTTTGGCTGATCTGATGCGGAAACGCTCAGCTATGCCTTTGTTACCTGTAAATGTGAATATTCTAATACATTTCTGGTTGGCCTGATATCTCGCGCGATGCTGTTTGGCAGATTTGACAAGAAGTAATGGCAGTGCACCATTATTTTATTCTGCAAAACTACCAACCAGTAAGGGTGGCACAGTGGTTAGCATTGCTGCCTCACAGTGGCAGGGATTCGGGTTCAATTCTGGCCTTGGATCACTGTCTGTGTGGAATTTGCACATTCTCCCCATGTTTGCGTGGGTTTCCTCCGGGTGCTCCGGTTTCTTCCCACAGTCCAAAAATGTGCAGATTAAGTTGATTGGCCATGCTAAATTGCCTGTTAATGTCCCACGGTAGCACAGTGGTTAGCACTGCTGCCTCACAGCGCTAGGGACCTGGATTCGATTCCCAGCTTGGGTCACTGTCTGTGCCGAGTCTGCACGTTCTCCCCATGTCGTTGTGGGTTTCCTCCAGATGATCCAGTTTCCTGCCACAGTCCGAAAGACATGCTGGTTGGGCGCATTGGCCGTGCTAAATTCTCCCTCAGTGTGTACCCAAACAGGCGCCGGAGTGTGGCGACTAGGGGATTTTCACAACTTCATTGCAGTGTTAATGTAAGCCTTTTTGTGACAATAATAAATAAACTTCAAACGAGATGTGTAGATTAGTGGGGTAAATATGTGGGGTTACGAGGATAGGACCTGGGTAAGACACTCTGTTGGAGATTTGGTGCAGACTCAATGGGCTGAATGGCCTCCTTCTGCATTGTAGAGATTCTATGATTCTTCTGCAGCGTGCCCTGTTGAAATTGTCATTTGTGTTCTCTGCGTGATGGCCCATTTGTGACTTCTGTCTCTGGTGAATTGACATCTGCACTATCCTTCCTCCATGTCCTGGTTGCAGCCCACTCATGCCATCTCTCAATGTGCAAACCTCACCCCTGGGCTATCCTCTAGATTACAGTGTATCAGTATTTGAGCTGTGACTGAAATTGAGTGACGGCGTTTCTCTTTCTTTTCCCCCCCCCCTCCACCTTGTGCTCCTGTGCCACCATCAGGCCGGGTTGCAATTCTTGGTTATCCGAAAAGAGAAAGGCGTAAGGGTAAAGTTCTGCTGAAGGGAGAGGAGGGAAATTAAGAACTGAATGCTTGCACTGCCTGCAACTTCCAAATCAGAAGTGATTGTTAGATGTGGATGTAAGGAAGACGAGAATCGGTATGCAGATGCCAATACCTTCTAACGTCTCAGCCCCGCTGCTGGCCGCATCAGTGGCCATCTAGTAATGGCGAGCACTGTTCCGTGTCTGGGTATAACGTTATACAACCAAGCCTGATCCCTGTTGCTTCGCACCTGCTGCCTGGGGCATTGTCCTGGAAGAGAGATGGGAAATGTGCCATTGCGTGTTGTGCAATCTGTTTGGGTGACGCGGCTGACATGGTTGAAGAGCTCACAGTGTGTGCAAACAGAGAGCTTTATGCATGTGAGATTTGCAACAGTGCTAAAGTGTGTGAATGAGGTGGAGATGCCGGTGTTGGATTGGGGTGGGCACAGTAAGAAGTCTCACAACACCAGGTTAAAGTCCCAACAGGTTTATTTGCAATCACAAGTTTTCAGAGCGCTGCCCCTTCATCAGGTCACCTGATGAAGGAGCAGCGCTCCAAAAGCTTGTGATGCCAAATAAACCTGTTGGACTTTAATCTGGTGTTGTGAGACTTCTTAAAGTGCGTGAAGGTGAGCTGAGTGTTAGGCATAAGTGCTGAAAGAGATTGTTGGTAGCTGCATGATGGGGGTGTGGTGCATTGAGCAGGGTGTGGGGTTAGTGGTGTTCTCAGACAGTTGAAGACGCATTCAATGACCTTGACAACTCGCGTGAGATCATTGAACTTTTTACATCACTGCGTCCAGGTCCTTGGGTCTTGAGTCACGCTCCTTTAATCCTATTGGGCTTCAATTTTGTTAGCAAGTCGACGATACAATATTTTATCAAGCACCTTTTGAAAGTTCATATGCACAACATCAATCACACTACCCCCACCAACCTTCTGTACTCCATCACCACTCAATCACACGAGTCAAACGCTATTTCCCATTAACAAGTCTACATTGCTTTCCCTTTATCGGCCCATAATTTTCCAAGTGCCAGTTAATGTTGTCATGAATTATTGTGTGTGAAGAATGTCCCCATCGCAGAAACTATAAGAAAAGGTCACAAACTTGAAAAAGGTAAACCTTGAATGTGAGAATTGTTAGAGCGTTTGGGAAATGGAACAGCTAATGTTGACGCTGACTGAGTTAGTTTAATTATATATTGTTGTTCTGTTCAGGTGCTGTAATGATTTTACTGCATAAGGCCAGCTTAATAGATGAAAGAGCACCAGCAAGGGGGGGCGATGACCTAGTGGTATTATTGCTAGACTATTAATCCAAAAACTCAATTAATGTTCTGGGGACCTGGGTTCGAATCCTGCCTCGGCAGATGGTATAATTTGAGTGCGATTTTAAAAAAAAAATCATAAGATTCTACTGACGACCAAGGAACCATTGTCAATTGTCGTAAAAACCCATCTGGTTCACCAATGTCCTTTAGGGAAAGAAACCTGCCGTCTTTACCTGGTCTGGCCTACATGTGACTCCGGAGCCAATGAGGTTGACTCTCAACTGCCCTCTGAAATGGCCTAGTGAGCCACTCAGTTCAAGGGCAAAGAGGGATGGGCAATAAATTCAGGCCGGCCAGCGACGCCCATGTCCCACAAATGAATTTTTAAAATGTTTTCTTGTTCGGGAAACTTGACTGAATCGGAGCCTTGGACTTTTTCTTACCATTGCAGAAATAAATGTTACTTTATCGTGTAATTGCAAGAAATATGTACAGAACCTTTAACTTGGAGGGAAAAAAAGGCCACTTTGCTTCTCTGAATAGATGCCGAGTGTTAATTGCAGGTTTAAGGATTGTTAACTGAATGTCTGGGGGGACAGATGAACTTTCAAAAGGGTTTTGTTAGGCAGAGTGGTGCTAGGATTTTCAGAAAGGGCCCAAGGATTCACCACCCTCTGGCTGAAGAAATTCCTCCTCATCTCAGTTCTAAAGGGTCGTCCCTTTATTCTGAGGCTGTGCCCTCGGATCCTACCCTTCCAAACCTGGTGTGTCTCATCTCTCAGAAATAGAATCCCTACTGTGCAGAAGGAGGCCATTTGGCCCATCGAGCCTGTACTGGCAACAATCCTATCCAGACCCTATCCCCAAAACCCTGCTAATCCCCCTGACACTAAGAGGCAATTTAGCATGGCCAGTCAACCTAACCCGCACATCTTTGGACTGTGGGAGGAAATTGGAGCACCCGGAGGAAACCCACGCAGACACGGGGAGAACGTGTAAACTCCACACACACATACACACACATACACACACATACACACACATACACACACACACACACACACACACACACACACACTAATCCGAGGCCAGAATTGAATCCGGGTCCCTGGTGCAGTGAGGCTACCACTGTCATCATGCCTCCAAAGGTGCTGAGACTTGCTCCCCGTCAGTCCCACTCTCAGACAACTGCTAAAGATTGTCAAACTCGGGGTTGCTGTTAACCATGTTCTGCCTTTACTCCAGTCTCAGTCTCCCACTGCTCTGCAGTGCAGTGTTCCCTTGGTGCTGCTCACGGGATTCGCTCACTTCCACACTTTTCAAGTGACCTCATTGCCCACATCACCGGAGAGCTTTCTGATTGGTTGACAATGGGGAGCTGTTAGGTAACTGGCATTTTTGATTAAGGCAGCACACTGCGGATGCTGGAATCTGAAACACAAACAGAAAAGGCTGGAAAATCTCAGCAGGTCTGAAAGCATCTGTTGAGAGGGAATCGAGCCAACATTTCGAGTCTGGATGACCCCTCACCTGGACTCGAAACAGTGGCACAGTGGTTCGCACTGCAGCCTCACAGCGCTAGCAACCTGGGTTCAATTCTGCCCTCGGGTCACTGTCTGTGTGGAGTTTGCACGTTCTCCCCATGTCTGCGTGGGTTTCCTCCGGGTGCTCCGGTTTCCTCCCACAGCCCAAAGGTGTGCGGGTTAGGTTGATTGGCCGTGCTAAATTGACCCTTAGTGTCAGGGGGATTAGCAGGTTAAATATCAGGGGTTACGGGGATAGGGTCTGCGTGGGATTGTTGACACAGTAAGGAGTCTAACAACACCAGGTTTAAGTCCAACAGGTTTATTTGGTAGCAAACGCCACTAGCTTTCGGAGCGCTGCTCCTTCGTCAGATGGAGTGGAGTGGATTTTCCACTCCATCTGATGAAGGAGCAGCGCTCCGAAAGCTAGTGGCGTTTACTACCAAATAAACCTGTTGGACTTTAACCTGGTGTTGTTAGACTCCTTACTGTGTTTACCCCAGTCCAACGCCGGCATTTCCACATTGGAATTGTTGATGCAGACTCAATGGGCCGAATGGCCTCCTGCACTATCGGGATTCTATGATTCTATTAAACGTTGCCTCTATTCTCCCTCCGCAGATGCTGTCAGACCCCCTGAGATTTCCCAGCATTTTCTGTTTTTGTGGCATTTTTGATTAACCCTTTCCCGACATAAACTAAATATTAAACATTTTAGTGCCGAATTAGCTGGGCGAGTAAATTTAATTGAATGTTGTGTGACAATGTTCGGGTGTTTCTTCTCCCTTCCATTATCCTCTGAATGGATTACTCCAATTAACGTTTGTTTTAAATCGTCCCTTATATTTGTGTGCATTTCATTTTGTCAGATAACCTCCTCGGGATCTCGTGGGTGGACAGTGCTTGGATCCCAATATTAAATCCGGGAAATGTGCTCGATTACTTCTCTGAAAGAAGCAACCCTTTCTACGATCGCACTTGCAACAATGAGGTGGTGAAAATGCAGAGGCTTAGTCTGGAACATTTACAGTAGGTATTGGTTGATAATCGATGTGCCCCGAAATGTGGCTGTGCTTAACATTGTTCGAGAATGAGGGCATAATCATGGAATCATAGAATCCTGCAGTGCAGAAGCAGGCCATTCGACCCATCGAGTCTGCACCAACCACGATCCCACCCAGGTCCTATTCCTGTAACCCCATGCATTTACCCTAGCTAGTCCCCCTGACACTAAAGGTCAATTTAGCATGGCCAATCCACCTAACCCGCACATCTTTGGACTGTGGGAGGAAACCGGAAAACCCTGCAGACACGGGGAGAACGTGCAGACTCCGCGTAGACAGTGACCCAACAGGAAATCAAATCCGGGGCCCTGGCACTGCAAGGCAGCAGTGCTAACCACTGTGCCACCCTGCTGCCCCAAATAATATCCAAATCCACTTTCTGTTCGGCAGTGATTTTTAAAATTAACATTGCCATTCAGGCTATGCTACTGTAGATGGGCTAATCACACAACATGAGAATATAAGATCATAGAATCCGTACAGTACAGAAGGAGGCCATTTGGACCGCAGAGTCTGCACCAAACACAATCCCAACCAGGCCCTATACCCGTAACCCCCCACATATTTACCCTGCTAATCCCCTGACACTAGGATCAATTTAGCACGGCCAGTCAACCTAACCTGCACATCTTTGGACTGTGGGAGGAAACCGGAGCACCCGGAGGAAACCCACGCAGACACGGGGGGAAGATGGTGACCCGAGGCCAGAATCGAACCTGGGTCCCTGGTACTGTGAGGCAGCAGTGCTTGCCACCGTGCCGCTATCAGCCAAATCAAAATAGGGACAATAATTCTGGGCCACTTAGAAGTCCAGAAACATAGGAATTAGGAGCAGTAGAAGGCAAATTCAGCCCTTCGAACCTGCTCCGCCATTCATCAGACCATGCTGATCTCTCCCTGGTCTTAAATCCACCTCCCCACCTGTTCCTCATAATCCCTTTTCCCTTTTTTAAAATTAGACACATACCTATCTCTGTCAACGATTCAGACTCCACCGCGCTCTGGGGCAGCGAGTTCCACAAATTCACCACTCTCTGCAAGAAGTAGTTCCTCCTCATCTCAGTTTTAAATCTACCGCCTCGCAACCTATACCCGTGACCTCTTGTTCTAGATTGTCCCACAAGGGAAAACATTTGGTCTACGTTGACTTTATCAATTCCTTTTAGTATTTCGTAAACCTCGATCAGATCCCCCCTCATCCTTCTAAACTCCAGCGAGTATAAACCCAAACTGTTTAATCTCTCCTCATGCATCAACCCTTTCATCCCCAGAATCAATCTGGTGAACCTCCTCTGAACTGACTCCAATGTCACCACATCCTTCCTCAAATAATGATTGTTATCAAAACCTGTTTCGAATGATTAGCCTAACTTCAGAGGCAATGTTGATTTGTGTTTAATGGTGAAGAGATGATTGGTCCTAATTACAAAAGTCTTCATCACCTGATGAAGGAGCAGTGCTCCGAAAGCTCGCGATTCCAAATAAACCTGTTGGACTTTTATCTGGTGTTGTGAGACTTCTTACTGTGTCTACCCCAGTCCAACGCCGGCATCTCCACATCATGCCTAATTTCAAAAGTTGACTCATAAAGTTTGCGATATTATTGTGAATTTCAAGGACCGGGTTACAATTTTTTTTCCCATTTTCTGTACCTTCTTGGATCAAATCCTCTTTTTCTTTTGCTCTCCCTTTTAGTTTTCAACTTTGCTTCTTCTGGCAACAGGGTGGTACAAGGAGGAGTGGGGCTGAATTGAGATGTAATGGGGGATTTACACATGGGGGCTGTAGTAAGGTCTCGGAGGCAGAAGTCCCTTCACCAAAATCGCTTTATTTACAAGTCTGACAGCTGCATACAGAGTGCTTCCAGTTAGCAGTCTACACTAGGAGTCCCAGAGGAACTGACACGCCTGGTTAACTACGAAGCAAGAGGCTCCCTGATTTGGCCATCAATTTGGCCCTTAATCAGGGACATCTTTTGTTGTCCAACCAAATAAACAAAAACAAATTTACTCAGGGACAACTCAAAAGGGGCAGTTCCCTAAAAGGAGGGGAACCGCCCGAAATAAAAAACAAAGTGGAGAGGAAACTTAAAACATCAAAATGAAACGTGATTAAATGGGTCAATAATACACCCCAGTCCCTGCGGTGCCCACTGGGCACGGAAGGCATTAACGGTGCCCTCGGAATACTGCATGCTCCCTTTCCAGGGACACCCGGCCGCAAATATAGGCACGGTAGAGAGGCAGACAGTCAGGTTGGATGACCCCCTCGATCGCCCGCTGCCTGGACCTGTAGATGGCCCTTAATCAGGGAGTTCAGTTTCTAACAGGCCCACCTCAATTGCCTGATTAAAGTCAATACAGGGGGATGACTGAGGTAGTAAATGAATACTTTCCACTTGTCTTGACCAAGGAACAAGATGCTGCCAAAGTCATAACAAAGAAGGAGATAATTGCAACAATGAATGTGCTAAAAATGGATAGAATCATTGAACTCTTACTGTGCAGAATGAGGCCATTCAGCCTATCCAGCATGCACCAACTCCCTCAGAGTATCTAACCAGGCCCTCTCCCCACCCTATCCCCGTAATCCCACATATTTACCATGACTTTACCATGACTAATCCATCTAACCTACACATTTTGGGACACTAAGGAGCAATTTAACTTGGCCAATCCAGCAAATCTGCACATCTTTGGATAAGGAAGAAATACTGGAAAGGCCGGCTGCTCTTGAAATGCTGACAACTCATCAGGGCTGGATAGGATGTGTCCGAGAATGCTGAGGGATATAAGAGTGGAAATTGCAGAGGAACTGGCTATAATCTTTCAATCCTCTTTAGATATAGGGGTGAAGCTAGAGGACTGGAGAATTGCAAATTTCCAAAAAAAAAGTAAGAATGAACCCAGCAACTACAGGCCAACCGGTTAAATTTCAGTGGTAGGAAAGCTTTTAGAATGGATAATCTGGGACAAGATTAATAAGGAATTGGACAAGGGTGCATTAATTAAGGAAAACTAGTATGTATTATTAAAAGGCAAATTGCGTTTTACTAACTTGAATGAAGTTTTTGATGAGGTTACAGAACAGGTTAATGAGGGTAATGTGTAAATGTATATATGGATTTCCAAATGATGTTTGCAAAGCTACCACATAATAGACCTGTCGGCAAAGTTGAGACCCATGGAATCATAGAATCCCTACAGTACAGAAGGAGGCCATTTGGCCATCGATTCTGTACCAACCACAATCCCTCACAGGCCCCATTCCCGCAACCCATGTACTTACCCTGTTGATCCCCCTGACACTCGAGTCAATTTAGCTTGGCCAATCCACCTAACCTGCATACCTTTGGACTGTGGGAGGAAACCGGAGCACCCGGAGAAAACCCACATAAACACCGGGAGAACGTGCAGACTCTGCACAGTGACCCGAGGCTGGAATTGAACCTGGGTCCCTGGCATTGTGAGGCAGCAATGCTAACCACTGTGCCACCCACAGGAGTAAAAGAGACCGTGACGACACACATGCAAAGCTAAGTGAGTGATCAAAAACACACAATAGCAACAAACTCCCTCTATAGCAAGGACATCCTTCCTCAAATAGGGACACCAAAATTGCACATGATACTCCAGGTGTGGCTCACTCAACGCCCTGTACAATTGCAGTAAAACATCCCTATCCCTACACTCAAATCCTCTCGCTATGAAGGCCAACATACCATTTTGCCGCCTTTACTGCCTACTGTACCTGCACGCTTACTTCCAGTGACTGATGCATGAGGACACCAAGGTCTCGCTGAGTATCCACCTCTCTCAATTTACAGCATTTGCAGTTATTTGATCAAAAATTGTGTAATTCTGTTACTTGTTCTCCGTCAACCTGATCCTTGCTTGTCTCTGATGCCGATGAATACCCGGTCCTGCCTGCGCAAGCCTATTTTACTGCTTCCTCTTTCCTCTGGCTTGCTTGCTTTCCTCAATTAACCCACAATTGTCTGAGTGCCAGTTAATTTTATCTTGGGTTATCAGTGCTAAAAGCTTTGAGGTGAAACCACGATCACTTGGCTAGGGGTGCACTTCTCGGCCTTTTGGCTAAGACGAGCATCAGATCAAGCTATAGAGGGAGTATAGCAAAGGTTTACCAGGCTGATTCCTTAGGGTGGCAAGTCTGTCATATGAGGAGAGACTAAGTCTGTTAGGATTGTATTCATTGGCGTTTAGAAGAGTGAGAAGGGATCTCATAGAAACTTATAAAATTCTAACAGGATTAGACAAGGTAGATTCAGAAAGAATGTTCCCGATGGTGGGGGGAGTCCAGAACTAGGAGTCATAGTTTGAGGATAAGGGGTAAACCTTTTAGGACTGAGGTGAGGAGACATTTCTTCACCCAGAGGGTGGTGAATGTGTGGAATTCACTACCACAGAAAGTAGTTGAGGCCAAAACGTTGTGTGATTTCAAGAGGAAATTAGATACAGTTCTTGGGGCTAAAGGGATCGAGGGATATGGGGGGAAGGGGAGATCAGGATATTGAATTTGATGATCAGCCGTGATCAAGATGAATGGTGGAGCAGGCTCGAAGGGCCGAATGGCCTCCTCCTGCTTCTGGTTTCTATGTTAAGCCCAAGACGGTGTGCAATGCCTCTTCTCGTCAGCTTGGATCCTGTATGTCTTCCTTGTGCGGACTATGAATTGGATTCAATTTGAATTGGTCTGTGCAGCAAGCAAGGAGATGGATTTGGATCTGCTCTGTGTATTGGTTTGTAACTTTGAAGAATGGAGTAAAAATTAAAAGCTTTCCAACTACAGAGGCTAAACTGACGGGCCTGTAGCTGCTGGGATTATCCTTACACTCTTTGTTGATTAAGATCTGTCACCTAAGGCTTGTAGAATCTATATGAAACCTTGGTCGCGAAGTTACCGGCCAATCATGTCAAGCTCCTACCGTAGCGAAGTCTGAGAATTTGGTGTCCAGCCAAATCTCCGTTCACTGCAACGGGTTGGGAAAATCCCGCCGACATGAATGGCCGTAACATTCCAGCCCTTTTCTTTTCTTCAAAACCTGAAATCCAACTTGAGACCATAAGACATAGGAGCAGAATTAGGCCACTTGGCCCATCAAGTCTGCTCCGCCATTCAATCATGGCTGATATTTTTCTCATCCCCATTCTCCTGCCTTTTCCCCATATCCCCTGAGACCGTTACACAATTCCAAGAGTCACAAGAACACCAAAGGGAGGTCACTAGCACCACCTCCTACCCACCTCCATCTCAGCATGCTTCCCACTGAGAAATTTCCATTTTCCTCAGTCCCGGAGGATTAAAGACGCCATCAACAGTTACCAAGCACATCTGATGCATGGACCAATTACCCTGCGTCAGCAAGGTTGTTAGAGTGTAACAGTTTAACTGGGACAACACGAACACAAACATACAGAGGAAAGAGGACTGGTAAAATAGGCTTGTGCAGGCAGGACCGGGTATTCGTCGGCATCAGAGGCAAGCAAGGATCAGGTTGACGGAGAACATGTAACAGAATTACACACAGTCTTTATCTAATTTAGTCAGGTTTTTAAATGAAGTAACAGTCCACCCTTGGGCTCCTTCCAGACTCTTGTCTTCCTCCTATTAGCTATCCTGAGACATCCACAAAGCATTTGATAAGGTGCCACATAAGAGGAACGTTGAAGTCCATGAAAGATTCAAGATAGCAACAGCTTGGATACAAAGTTGGCTGAGTTTCTGAACAGAGAGTAGCGGTAAATGGCACAGGAGGAAGCCCGGGTTCAATTCTGGCCTCGGGTCACTGTCTGTGTGGAGTCTGCATGTTCTCCCCGTGTCTGTGTGGGTCTCCTCCGGGTGCTCCGATTTCCTCCCACAGTCCAAAGATCTGGTCAGATGGATTGGCCATACTAAATTGCCCCTTAGTGTCCAAAGATCTACTGGTTATGTGGATTGGCCATGCTAAATGGCCCCTTAGTGTCCAAAGATCTGCTGGTTATGTGGATTGGCCCTGCTAAATTGCCCGTTAGTATCATAAAACTTGTAGGTTAGGGGGATTAGTGGGGTAAATATGTGGAGTTAAGGGGATAGGGCCTGGGGAAGATTAGAAAAAAGTGTCTTGGCACAAACCTGATGGGCCGAATGGTTGCCTCCTGCACTGTAGGGATTCTGTGATGCTATGATATAATGTAGGCGAAGGTGTTCTCCTTAGAGAAGAGGAGGTTGAGAGGAGATTTGATAGAGATGTTCAGAACCATTAGGGGTCTAGACAGAGTAGATCGATAGAAACTGTTCCCATTGGTGGAAGGGTCCAGAATTAAAGGGCACCGACTTAAGGTGATTGGCAAAAGAACCAGAGGTGACATGAGTACATGAGGGTGGCACATTGGTTAGCACTGCTGCCTCATGCTTGGGTCACTGTCTGTGTGGAATTTGCACATTCTCCCCGTGTCTGTGTGGGTTTCCTCCGGGTGCTCCCGTTTCCTCCCACACTCCAAAGATGTGCAGGTGAGGTGGATTGGCCATGCTAAATTGCCCCTTAGTGTTGGGGGACTAGCTAGGGTAAATGCATGGGGTTATGGGGATAGGGCCTGGGTGGGATTGTGGCTGGTGCAGACTTGATGGGCCAAATGGTCTCCTTCTGCACTGTAGAATTCTATGACAACATTTCTTCTGCTCAGCAAGTGGTTAGGATGTGGATTGCACTGCCTGAGTGTGTGGTGGAGGCAGATTCAGTCCTGGTTTTGCAAAGGGAAATGGACAATTATCTGAGGAGATGAAAATTTGCGGGGCTACGGGGGAAAGGCAAAGGAGGGGACCAGGTGAGTAACTCTTGCATAGTAACAGCATAGACATGCAGACCAAGTGACTTCCCTCTGTACTGTCACCGTGCTCTGATTCTTTACTCTTTATCCGTTTATATGTTGCCATTGTGAAGCTGTCTAGTACTTTGGACATTTTATACAGAGGGACAATTGGAATTAGTGGTGATGAGTGAATCTGTTGCAAGTATCATTTTAAAGCTTGTGTTTGTTTTGGTGCAGCAATATGACCGGTTTGGAATACATTCTACTGCACGCCCAGGAGCCTATACTGTATATTATTCGAAAGCAGCATAGATACTCCCCAACACAAGGTAAGACATTTCTTTATCAGTGCAGCTGATTGTTGTAACGTAAGGTTGTTATAAGAGCTGTTTTGCAGAGTTTTGTTGATACACTGGGCATTGTGGATGTTTGGAACATTGTTGTGTATACAATGTTAATAAAGAACCATTCCAGGGTGGAGGAGTGTTGGGGGGGGGGGGTGCAAGTGGGCAGGTGAACTTAAGCATGAGTGACTCTGACTGTGAGTGGGTGGATGAGAGTGCGTAGATGGAAGTGAGAGAGAGCAGGCGAGTGCAAGCAGGCGATGGCACACCCGTGCAAGCCTGTGAGTGGGTGAGGGTGAGTCGGGGAGAGTGAGAGTCTGAGAGGGAGAACCCTGAGACTGGAAAGAAGCTGGGGACGCACACACTTCCCTTCCCTCCCTCCCCAAAAACCTATCTACACACCCAAGCCACTTGAGAAGGAAAATCTAGGATATATAATTTGTCAACTTTAGAGCTTAGGAGGAACGAGAACAATGCTCAGAGGAAGGAATTGATAAAATAGAGAAAAAACGTGGAAGATTGAAGGTGGAACTGGTTGCCAGAGGGTCATTGAGCAGACAATCCACTTTCTTTATACAGGAATTGTGGGTGGCACGGTGGCACACTGGTTAGCACTGCTGCCTCACAGCGCCAGGGACCCGGGTTCAATTCCGGCCTCAGGTTACTGTCTGTGTGGAGTTGCACGTTCTCCCCGTGTCTACGTGGGTTTCCTCCGGTTTCCCCCCATAGTCGAAAGATGTGTAGGTTAGGTTGATTGGCCATGCTAAATTAACCCTAGTGTCAGGAGGATTAGCAGGTTAAATATAAAGGGTTATGGGAATAGAGTCTGGGTGGAATTGTGGTCGGTGCAGACTCGATGGGCCAAATGGCGGCCTCCTGTGCTGTGGGAATTCTGTGATTCTGTCAAAGACAACCAGTTTCCAACCCCCATGTTCGTATGAATTCTGCAGAATCCAGGGATGAATGCAAGGTCAGTGTTAATTATACCCAACGATTTACCTCGGCATTCGTACCCTCCCCTTACCTGATGACCAGGACTTGGGGCCTAGGCTGTCTCTCTAGCCCTACTTCTTAAGCAGAAAAGCAGCAAAAATTTTATTGGTGAACTCTGCTGCTTGGCATTCTTTAATTGTCGTCTTAATTTGACATTGATTTTTATTTTGAAATTCATGTTTGACGTTGTGCCAAACCTTATCTTACCGTAATTCACTCATTGGTCCTTTGAGTGCAGAGAAAAATAAAAACATGGCCCTCCCATGCAAAAAGCCTGGATGTAGAGCAACTTGTGTTTATGCAGATAAATATAAATGGAAAACAAAACGTTTATCTTGATGAATCATTGCATCGTTCCATCTATCGTGTTCTGACTATTTACTTTGAGAGTTTTGATTAGTCTGTGTAAACCCTCTGCCAACGTTGGAACACATGGTTATGTTTTTTCGTATCGTCTTTCATGTTGTAAAGGCCAGGACTTGCCTCCAGCAATGCTCTGTGTTCACCAGAGCACTGGGGAAGGTATGGCATGAAGCAGGAGCTCCGAGCGAATTTCCGGCCAAAATGACTTGAGTTGCTTTGAAGGGCGGCACGGTGGCACAGTGGTTAGCACCGCTGCCTCTCAGCTCCAGGGACCTGGGTTTGATTCCCGTCTTGGGTCACTGTTTGTGCGGGGTCTGCATGTTCTCCCCGTGTCTGCGTGGGTTTCCTCTGGGTGCTCCGGTTTCCTCCCACAGTCTGAAAGATGTGCTGGTTAGTTGGATTGGCCGTGCTAAATTGCCCCTTAGTGTCCCGGGATGCGTAGGTTAGAGGGATTCATGGGGAAAGCGCTTGGGTGGGATTGTGGTCGGTGCAGACTCACTGGGCCAAATGGCCTCCTTCTGCACTGTAGGGATTCTGTGACAGAGAGGGTTTTTTCCAGAAACTGCAAAAATAGTGGGGTAGAAAGATTAGGGAGTTAACTGAAAGTAGAAATGGGTGAACATTGAGGAAGTATTTGGAGTTTCAATTAAGTTCCAATCTAAATTCTCTTTAGACCTATACTTTATTTTAAACTGTATTCATTAGTTTCCCTTCTAAATAAATGCAGCTACCTGCCCGGGACACAACATTTTCAGTCTATAATGAGGCAGAATATTTTAGATAGTATTGTTTTCCCTCTGTAACTAGGACAGCGCAAGTCACTCCACATCCACTATTTTGTGTTCTTAAGCAGCCAGAAGATTGCTGTTTCATAGAATCGTAGAATTACTGCAGGGAGTCATTTGGCCCATTGAGTCTGCCCCGACTCTCCGAAAGAGCATTCTATCCAGGTCCATTCCCCTGGCCTATCTCGTGACCCCGTGCACTTATTATGGCTAATCCACCTATGCTGGCACGCTGGGTGGCACAGTAGTTAGCACTGCACCAGGGACCTGGGTTTGATTGCCGGCTTGGGTCACTGTCTGTGCGGAGTCTGCACGTTCTCCCTGCATCTGCGTGGGTTTCCTCCGGGTGCTCTGGTTTCCTCCCACAGTCTGAAAGACGTGCTGGTTCGGTGCATTGGCCATGCTAAATTCTCCCTCAGTGTACCCGAACAGGCGCCGGAGTGTGGTGACTAGGGGAATTTCACAGTAACTTCATTGCAGTGTTAATGTAAGCCTACTCGTGACACTAATAAATAAAATTTAATTTTATGTATGCAACTTCCATTCTGGCAGTGATGGGCATGTCTTGCTTTCCAAATTCATGGAAATGATCTTGTCTTAAATCAAGATTAAAAGCAAACGCAGATTTAATTTACCACTTATCCCTTGAAAGAAAATCTACTGTGTGTAATTTTAGATTAATTTTTCATGCTTTGTTTTTTTCCCCGCTTTCTAGTTACTCCTTTGGCTGATTATTATATAATTGCTGGAGTGGTGTACCAGGCGCCTGATTTGGGATCGGTAATAAACTCCAGAATGGTGGGTGACTTTGCTTCAAGTGACTTTTTACCATTAGATAACAGTGTGTCCCAATCAAAAATGATTTATTTTGAGTGTTGTGCATGTTGCTGAGATTGCTTAGACTGGCGATCCAGGCCAATTTATTTCACTTGTGCTGCGAATTAGCATTTTTATAGCTTGCCTTCTCTGCAAGAAAGAAAAATGTGTCTTCTCTTCCCTTTGTCCTCCTGCAGTTACAATAAGGCACAACAGACAATTGTGAGCCATTGTGTGACTTGATATACTTCCTGTCATTCATTCACCTTCAGGAAAAAAGGCATCAAGCTGTTAGCAGGAAACAAATTATGTCAAGTTTAAATGCAACCAATTCAGTAAACCTTCAAAAATAAATCTTAGAATGCTGTAAGACACAAGGAGGACACTTGGACCATCAAATTCCCCAGCGCTTCAAAAGAGGAAACCTGTTAGTCCTACTCACTCTTTCCCTACACCCCTGCACTTTTTAATCTAATTTGCTACCATTGAATCCACCATCAGACAGGATTTGAAATGCACTAACACTTGGAAAATAAAGATTTTTTTTCTCATGTTGCCTTTGGTACTTTTGCCAATGAACTTAAATTAGCCTGTGGTTCATGATCTTTCTGCCATTTACTTTATCCAAACCCTTCACGATTTTAAACAGTTCTGACACATCCCGTCTGACACGTCCCTATGCTAAGGAGAATAACCCTGGCTTCTCCGGTCCGTCCACGTAACTGCAACCCATCAGCCCTAGAATCATTCTATTAAGCTTTTCTGTAACCTCATCCAGTTCATCAAGGGCGGCACAGTGGTTAGCACTGCTTCCTCACAGAGCCAGGGACCTGGGTTCGATTCCCGGCTTGGGTCACTGTCTGTGTGGAGTTTGCACATTCTCCCTGTGTCTGCGTGGGTTTCCTCCGGGTGCTCCACTTTCCTTCCACAGTCCAAAGCCGTGCTGGTTAGGTGCATTAGCCACGTTAAATTCTCCCTCAGTGCACCCGAACAGGCGCTGGAGTGTGGCGATTAGGGGATTTTCACAGTAACTTCATTGCGGTGTCAATGTAAGCCTACGTGTGACTAATAAATAAACTTTACTTTTTAAAGTGCGGTGGCCAGAATTGGCCAAGTACTCAACTTGGGGCAAAGCTTGTGATTTATATATTTTTAGCTTCTTGGTTTATGGACTCTAGAGTTTTAGTTCCTGTTTTATGTTCCCCATGCCTCCATTAGTGGAACATTTCCTCTGATTAATTAACTGTTTTGTTATCTAGTCATGCCCCTTTAATGATGTGTGCACAAAATGATTTGTGGGAATGGTAGCACAGTGGTTGTCATAGAAGAATCCCTACAGTGCAGAAGGAGGCCATTCGGCCCATCGCGTCTGCATCGACCACACTCCCACCCAGGCTCTATACCCATAATCCCACTTATTTACCCTGCTAGTCCCCCTGACACTAAGGGGCAATTTAACATGGCCAATCCATCTAACCCGCACATCTTTGGATTGTGGGAGCATCCGGAGGAAACCCATGCAGACACAGGGAGAATGTGCAAACTCCATGCAGACAGTCGCCCAAGGCCGGAATTGAACCCGGGTCCCTGGTCCTGTGAAGCAGCAGTGCTAACCATTGTGCCGCTCCAGTTTAGTACTGCTGCCTCACAGCGCCAGGGATCCGGGTTCAATTCCGACCTTGGGTGACTGTGTGGAGTTTGCACATTCTCCCCGTGTCAGCATCGGTTTCCTCCGGGTGCTCCAGTTTACTCCCACAGTCCAAAGATGTGCAGGTTAGGTGGATTGGCCATGCTAAATTGCTGCTTAGTCTCCCAAGATGTGTAGGTTAGATGGATTGGCCATGGAAATTGTGTGGGGTTACTGTGATAAGGTAGGGGGACAGGGCCTAGGCTAAGATGCTCTGTCAGAGAGCCAGTGCAAACTTGATGGGCCCAATGTGCTCCTTCTCCACTGTAGGGATTCTGTGAACACTCTCGAGGTGTCTGTTGTTGCATCCAATTTAAAATTGTACGATTATTATGTCTGAATCTCCTCATTCTTCCCATCAAAGTGTGTTATCTGACACTTGGCTCCACTGAACGTAATCTGCCATGTGTCCACCTATTCCACCAACTCGTTCAGGTCCTCTTGGAAGTCTGTTACCATCCTCTTCAAAGTTTACGACACTTCCAAATTTTGTTCATTTGCAAGTTTCCAAATTGTGCTTTGGAAGATGGTGGCCGGCATCTGAGCGAATGGTGGCACAGCGGCACAGTGGTTAGCACTGCTGCCTCACAGCACCAGGGACCTGGGTTCGATTCCTGGCTTGGGTCTTTGTCTGTGTGGAGTTTGCACGTGTCTGCGTGGGTTTCCTCCGGGTGCTCCGGTTTCCTCCCATACTCCAAAGATGTGCAGGTTAGGTGGATTGGCCATGCTGAATTGCTCCGTAGTGTCAGGGGGACTAGCATGGGTAAATGCATGGGGATAGGGCCTGGATGGGATTGTGGTCGGTGCAGACCTGATGGGCCGAATGCCCTCCTGCACTGTAGGGATTCTATTCTATGATTCAATGCCTGCTTCCCTCAGCGACCAAGGATGCATTGCACCTGGAGACGATTGCTTTCATGCATCTTTTGAACTAATTATTGACATTATGGAATTACATGGACTGTGTACACAACAGCTGGGATCCTCCACTGCCATGCAGAGCGGTCCCTCCATTTTAACAACTGTTTTGAAACTTAAATGTGTTGTTACTTGGCCAAGTAGAACGCGGTGCGGGCCTCTGTGAGATAGTGTTTAAACATCCTCCTGACCAGATCTGTATCACATTATGACCTCCATGCTATCTTCTGTGTTGCTTACAAAGTCAGTATTGTACAGTGTGAAAATTGTGGTACGCTATTGGAGATGTGGTCACTGATTTGGGTTGTTTTTGATTCCTCCCTTTCCCCCAAAATAGCTGACAGCAGTGCATGCAGTTCAGTCTGCGTTTGATGAAGCCATGTCTTACTGCCGGTACCATCCCTCCAAAGGATACTGGTGGCATTTCAAGGATCAAGAGGAGAGGGGTATGTTGCAACATGAGGATGCCAGCAGGCGTACTGTACTTCTAAAGCTGACCAGTTTCAGAAAGTGTTAGTAGCATACCATCTACTGGTGAAAAAACATAACCAGACTGGTGGCACTTATTGTCCCGGATCTATGGACACACTCATTTGATACAACATTCTTGTTATTCAGCAAGCCTTTATGAGGTGGAGAATTTAGGGATTTGATTTGATTTAATATTGTCACATGTATTAGTATACAGTGAAAAGTATTGTTTCTTGCGTACTATACAGACAAAGCATACCGTTCATAGAGAAGGAAAGGAGAGAGTGCAGAAGGTGGTCATAGAGGTTTACAGCATGGAAACAGGCCCTTCAGCCCAACTTGTCCATGCTGCCCTTTTTTTTAAAAATCCCGAAGCTAGTCCCAATTGCCCGCATTGGGTTCATATCGCTCTATACCCACCTTACCCATGTAACTGTCTAAATGCTTTTTAAAGGACAAAATTGTACCCGCCTCTACCACTACCTCTGGCAGCTTGTTCCACTGTGTGAAAAAATTGCTCCTCTGGACACTTTTGTATGTCTCCCCTCTCACCTTAAACCTATGCCCTCTAGTTTTAGACTCCACTACCTTTGGGAAAAGATATTGATATCTAACTGATCTATGCCTCTCGTTATTTTATAGGCCTCTGTAAGATCACCCCTCAGCCTCCTACGTTCCAGAGAAAAAAGTCCCACAGCTTTCCTATTTCAGTGAAAAAGGGAATGTCAATGTATCCAAACAAGTGGAGTGACTGGAAATCTCCCTCAGATTTCACTTTTAAAGTTTATTTATTAGTCACGAATAGGCTCATATTAATACTGCAGTGAAGTTACTGTGAAAATCCCCTCGTCACCACACTCCGGCGCCTGTTCGGGTACACTGAGGGAGAATTTAGTATGGCCAATGCACCTAACCAGCACTTCTTTTGGACTGTGAGAGGAAACTGGAGCCCCCGGAGGAAACCCACAGGGAGAACATACAAATTCCGCACAGACAGTGACCCAAGCCGGGAATTAAACCTGGGTGCCTGAAGCTGTGAGGCAACAGTGCTAACCACTGTGCCACCGTGGGGTTGTCCTTGATAATTAGTAGAGAATCCAAAGTTCGCGGGCGTTTCAGTTAACAAGCAGGCAGGAAGCAGTATTTTAGATACTTTGAGTGGTTTGCACAATCTAGTTTGTTTCTTCTGCAATTTCTAAATGAGTAAGCCTATTGATCTTCGAAATGCTAAATTCTAAAGTGTAGGGTCACTTTTTTTTATTCATTTGTGGGACATGGGTGTCGCTGGCTGGCCAGCATTTATTGCCCATCCCTATTGTCCTTGTTCAGAGGGCAGTTGAGAGTCAACCACATTGTTATGGCTCTGGAGTCACATGTAGGCCAGACCAGGTAAGGACGGCAGATTTCCTTCCCCAAAGGACATTAGTGAACCAGATGGGTTTTTCCAACAATCAACAATGGTTTCATGGTCATCAGTAGATTCTTAATTCCAGATATTTTTTATTGAATTCAAATTCCACCAGCTGCCGTGGCGGGATTTGAACCCGGGTCCCCAGAGCATTAGCTGAGTTTCTGGATTAATAGTCTAACGCTAATACTACTAGGTCGTCGCCTCCCTCCGTCTGAATTTTTTTTATCAGATTGAAGCTAGGCTGAAGGAACTGACCAGCATTAATCACGGGATGAAAGTGTCGCAATCTCGCTGGGGGCCTAGAAGGATTTCACACGCCTTGCGTTTAGGGCATTTTGAAATAGTATTTTCACATCCCTTTGCGTTGATGGAAAAGTAGCCATGTTTATGGGGAGGCAATGGCCGAGTGGTATTAATACTAGACTATGAATCCAGAAACTCAGCTAATGTTCTGGGGACCCGGGTTTGAATCCCGCCACGGCAGTTGTGGAATTTGAATTCAACAAAATAAGTCTGGAATTAGGAATCTATTGATGACCATGAATCCTTTGTCGATTGGTGAACCAGATGGGTTTTTCCAACAATGTCCCTTGGGGAAGGAAATCTGCCATCCTTACCTGGTCTGGCCTACATGTGACTCCAGAGCCACAGCAATGTGGTTGACTCTCAACTGCCCTTCCAAGGGCAACTAGGGATGGGCAATAAATACTGGCCGGCCAGCGACACCCATGCCCCACAAACAAATATTTAAAATGTGATTTGGATTAGCAGGGCAAATACATGGGGCTGTGGGGATAGGGCCCGGGTGGAATTGTCATTGGTGCAGGCTTGATGGGCTGAATGGCCTCTTTCCACACTGTAGAGTTTCTATGACTTAATGAATATAAATGATTCAAATTTTTTTCAAAATGTGCAGTAGCAGTAAAGAGGAACTTTCTGGGACAGTGCATTGGGTTAAACAATACCTCCCGATAACTTAGATTCAACAAATCATTTTTAAAAGTCTTTAAAGCGTTTTAGTTCTCTTTCCTTTTCACCTCTCTTCCCAGATAAAGTCAAACCAAAGTCGAAGAAGAAGGAGGAGCCAAGTTCGATATTCCAGCGTCAGCGAGTGGACATGCTATTGCTAGATATCCGGCAAAAGTTCCCGCCCAAATACATTCAGGTAGAGACACCTGTCTGAAACTCCTCAGGTTCTTTTCTTTCCAGAAAGAAGTAATGAAATGAAGCAGCACCGAGGCGGATGATCTCCGACAATGCTGCAGCGATCCTTCAGTCCCACAGTGTGTCAGGACGGTGAAAGGTTTACAGTTTGCAGTGAGGGTTGGCTTCTGTGATCTTTTGTAGAATCATAGAATTCCTACAGTGCAGAAGCAGGCCATTCTGCCCATTGAGTCTGCACCAACAACAATCCCACCCAGCCCCTATCCCCGTAATCCCCTGTCCCCCTGACTCTACGGGTCAATTTAGCACGGCCAATCAACCTAACCCGCACATCTTTGGACTTTGGGAGGAAACCGGAGCACCCGGAGGAAACCCACGCAGAGACGAGGAGAATGTGCAAACTCCACACAGACAGTGACCCAAGCCAAGAATCAAACCTAAGTCCCTGGCGCTTCGAGGCAACAGTGCTAACCACTGTGTCACCCCCTGAATTTCAGAAGGCGGTCACTGGGATATCCAATATAATGCAGCAGAATGACTCATCACCGTCCCATGTCGGGGAGCACAGGAGTTGCCCCTTTTCTGAGTCTCTTTAAACAGGGCAGCACGAGCACGGTGGTTAACAATGCCTCACAGCACCACCCAGGCTTGATTCCGACCTTGGGTGACTTGTGCGGAGTCTGCACGTTCTCCGTGTGTCTGCTTGGGTTTCCTCCGGTTTCCTCCCACAGTCCAAAGAGGTGCAAGTTCAGTGGATTGGCCATGCTAAATTGTCCCTTAGTGTCCAAAGATGTGTAGGTTAGGTAGATTAGCCATGGTAAATGCAAATGGGCATGGGATGTGGTTGGGGAGGGTCCTTGGGTTGGGCCTGGGTAAGATGCTCTTTCGAGAGTCAATGCGGGCTCGATGGGCCAAATGGCCTGTTCCTGCTCTGCAGGGATTCTATGTTACTGTGTCTTCATTTCACAACTTAACGAATAACTCCAATTTGGTGTTAATGGGATCTGAAGTTGCCGTTGTTGAAGGAGGTTTGTTATTATTCAAAACAGGCTGGGGTGTTATGTGAAAATAGCAGGTTTTACGTAGGCCTAATGTGTTCCAACGTGGGTGGAAATAAGTTTGATCAAATATTCACCTTGGCGTTTGAATTCGTCCTCGGCAGGGATGGTGAAATATATCTAATTTGCCACAGTACAACTATAAAGCGAGTTTCCCCATTCCCTCCCTTCCATTTACATCCACACCAATCTCCTTTCTGGAAAAGGTGGCACACTTCAGCTTTAGTGAGTGTTGCTTCTCAGCTGGCTTGCCAGAACTAATTCTTGACTGGGTTGGGATTGAACAGCCTGCCACTGCTGTAACTTCGGACACAATCTTACGACCTTGTCCTGCTCGTTGTTCGGTGAGGTGAGGTGATTAGATTGGGTGAAGGGTGAAAAATCAGGTTGTGTCCAGTTATTCGCCTCTCCCAATCATATTAGCCCTTTCTGGGCACGCAGCTGATTTATGGCTTGTGTGTGTGTGTGTGTGTGTGTATAGGGGGGGGGGGTGTGTGAACTCTACCGGGGTGGTGATCAGCAGGAGTGAGTGAAATGAGACTGGATAGCTAGTTGTAAAAGGAATCAGGTTATTTCTGCATATTCTGGGACAGGTGTAGCATGGTGTAAACACAACAAAACAACTCCACCTGCAGTTTCCCAGCAAACACTCCCAGGGATGGGACAATTTTTCGCATGGTGTGGGGTGGTGAGTGAGAAGTTGTGGGGAGTGAGGGGTTGCTTACAGAATAAATCTCACTCGACATCCCCCCCCCCCCCCCACCCCACCCTCAGCAGGCGAGAGTCGCTACCCGGTTTGCGCTAAACGCCATAAGATTGCGCCTTGCAGCTCGCTGAGAAAAGCAGCATGGGTCTCTCCCATTTTCTCGCTCGTTCGGCACTTAGAATTTTCTTCGTGACATCATGCCCCGAGTTTCTCTGTCCCCATTCACCAAGTGCCTCTAGAAACCAGGCAGCTCACCCTCTGGAGAAACCAAATGTCTTATTTCAAACACTGACCTCATTGCTACGAACAAGAGTTTAGCGCATTAATGAATCATAAAAGCTACAGTGCAGAAGGAGGCCATCCAGCCCATGGAGCCCACACCGACAACAATCCCACCCAGGTCCCATCCCCATAACGCCACATATTTACCCCCCTAATCCCCTTGCCACTAAGGGACCATTTACCATGGCCAATCAACCTAACTCGCAGATCTTTGGACTGTGGGAGGAAACTGGAGCACCCGGAGGAAACCCACACAGGGAGAACATGCAAACTCCACACACAGTGACCCAAGGCCGAAATCGAACCCGAGTCCCTGGCGCTGTGAGGCAGCAGCGCTAACCACTGTGCCACATTAATGGGACTACTGAACAATGCGATGTAAGAACTTGAATTTTTTTTGTGTTACAGATGTCCACCGCCCCCCAGTTTTCCTTCTATTGACTTGTTGCTTTTCATTTTCAGCCCAAATCGGGAGACAAACCTGTGCCAGGTGAGTTTTTGATGCGAATCAAGCTAATTCAAGTTAATAGGGTGGGCTTCTAGAAATCCATCGGCCGTGACCATTTCTTCCTGCTTATTTTTGCTTTTCAGTGGAGCAGGTGAAAAAGGAATCTGAACCAACAACTGAGACCATCAAACAGGAGGAGAAAGAGTCCACAAAGAACTCGCAGCAGAGCTCGAGCACGAAGGCTCCCCCTGAAAAGCGAATGAGACTGCAGTGAAGAGGTGGCGACCGTCAGTCACATTGGGACTGAGTCACCAACTCTGTGGGTGAACTCCTGTGGGCCTCTGGACTTTTTTGTACTTTCTTTTGTACGGAAGCAACTATTTTTGTGGCTTTTTTTTTAATTACCCCGAACATGAAATGGGTACATCCTCCAAGAGAAACGTAACCATTTCAGCCCTTCAGTCCTGTTCCACTTCTAAATTATCATCGATTCCCATCGATTCAGACATTATTTTCCACTGACTCTCCTGCGCTTGTGTTATGAAGAGGAATCAGTACAAAGGTGCAACTCTCTCATTTTGTGAGTTGCAGTATAAAAGCTTAGACGGAATGATGAGACTATTGGTTCTCGGAAAGGTACTCAGGAAATGAGTGTATAAGAGGTTTATTGAATGTGGCTGACATTCATCTAGTGAGCACCATTCTTAAACTGATAGATATCCATAAACAGTGGGAATGGGAATAGTGTCATTCTATATGGGCTTTTTTCCAACAACGCTACCAATTTGCTACCCAGTTTGAAAAGGGCATTTTATATAAGGGCTACAGTTTTTCAACATGTATTCGTAGTTAGTGAAAATAGTGTTTCAGATCTCATTATATGCGACATTGCTGCAGTGTTGCTTTCCATCCGAGATTAGTAACTTATTGTCTGGTGAACTGGGACTGAATGCAAGTGCTGCTGCAGTGTGCATCCTAGTAATGGATTGTGTTTCTTTGTAAAGTGGATTATTAAAAATCAAAGATCCAAAAACATGCTTACTTGGTAAAGATAAATTTTGGGGAACTGCGAAGTAACGCGTTTCCATGTTTGAATTCTGGTTATTCTGAGTTACCAAATATTAGTTAGTGTGTTAGAATCAACTACGGGCAAGGTCATGGAGGATTCCTCCTCATCATGACTGGCTTGTGGCTGGATCATCCCTGGGTGCAACTGCAGCACTGCTGCTTCACAGCGCCAGGGACCTGGGTTCGATTCCTGGCTTGGGTCACTGTGTGCACGGAGTCTACACATTCTTCCCGTGTCTGCATATATTTCCTCCGGGTGCTCCGGTTTCCTCCAATAGTCTGAAAGATGTGCTGGTTAGGTGCATTGGCCATGCTGAATTCTCCCTCTGCGTCCCCAAATAAGCGCCAGAGTGTGGCGCCTAGGCGATTTTCGCAGTAACTTCATTGCAGTGTTATTATGAGCCTACTTGTGACACTAATAAATAAACTGCAAAGTGGCAGCAGGATTGGTCAGGCTGTGATACCTTCCTCTGTGGGAAAGCTTCTATAACTCATTGGACAATTATAATGGGTGTTGTGTGGTTGCAAAAACCTGAACAACTTTATATCAATGGGACCTCCAGATGATCCAAGTAGAAAATTTGCAACGGCAAAGTTGCTGTACAAATGGTTTCCATTGAACTAACTCAGTCCCACACTCTGCTCTGCTTGATGTTTGCACTGTACGTTCTACAATGCACTCTAAGGAAGAAACATGGAAGATAAGAGCAAGAGGAGGCCATTCAACCCTTCAAGCCTGCTCCACCATTCATTAGGATCATGGCTGATCGTCCAACTCAATAGCCTAATCCTGCTTTCTCCCAATAACCTTTGATCCCATTCACCCCAAGTGCTATATCCAGCCGCCTCTTTAAGGTGTAACACTTGTTAGTTTTCAGATATTTGCTGAATAAATCCCAGAAAGAAATGAGAATGATTTGATCTTAAAATTTAAGGACATTTTTTTTAGTGTGACTAAAGGTGGCTTTCTGATGCTGGAAGTGGAACATGAAGCAGCAGTTTTGTGTGCCACTAAATAAAGAATTGTGTTGTGGTGATCTTAACATGCGTTTCTTTAAGAATGAACAGGTTGACATCCTGTGGCGTTACACACAAAAGCAAGAGCATGGCGGGATTATTGGGAGGGGTTGGTGATTGGAGGGGAGAGGAAACAAGCTTGGGCAGTGGGGAGAATTGTGACCCCCTTTCCTCCGCCAGGGCCAGAATACTTCCCTCATTGTTTATTTATTTATCATTGTCACAAATAAGCTTACATTAACACTGCAATGAGACACGGGTTCAATTTCCAGCTTGGGTCACTGTCTTGTGGAGTCTGCACGTCCTCCTTGTGTTTAGATTTTTAAAAAGATATTAGATACCCTACAGTGCAGAAAGAGGCCATTTGGCCCATTGAGTCTGCACCAACCACAATCCCACCCAGGCCCTACCCCCATATCCCTACCCCCATATCCCTACATATTTACCCACTAATCCCTCTAACTTACACATCTCAGGACACTAAGGGGCAATTTTAGCATAGCCAATCAACCTAACCCACACATCTTTGGACTGTGGGAGGAAACCGGAGCACCCGGAAGAAACCCACGCAGACACGGGGAGAATATGCAAACTTCACACAGACAGTGGCCCAACCTGGGAATTGAACATGGGTCCCTGGTGCTGTGAAGCAGCAGTGCTAACCACTGTGCCGCCCGTGTTTGCGTGAGTTTCCTCCAGTCCATACCTCCCACAGTCCCAAAGATGTGCTGGTTGTTACAGTTGCTGTGGAATTCTCCAAGTCGCCACACTCCGGTGCCTGTTCGGGTACACTGAGGGAGACTTTAGCATAGCCAATGCACCTAACCAACATGTCTTTAGGACTGTGGGAGGTACGGACCGGAGGAAACCCACGCAAACACAGGGAGGATGCCCAGACTCCGCACAGACAATGACCCAAGCTGGGAATTGAACCCGGGTCCCTGGAACTGTGAAGCAGCAGTGCTCACCACTGCCACCGTGCCGTGGGAGGGACCGATAGGTAAACCTTCCAATTGCTGAGCTCATTTTCTAATAAGCCTGGATTTTTTGAAAAAATTGGTTGGTGGTTTTTTTCTTCCATCCTCCGTGTTCTTGACAAACTGGTCTGGGAATGGTGTTGGTGGCTAACGGATGTGGAAAAGTACCATGAGTGATTTTCCAACATGGATTTGGCAGCATGGTTTTCCAGCTGGGAAGTTGGGTCATAGTCACCTCCGTTCGTAGGCCGGAGTAGCATAGACTGCGTGTCGGGTTAGGACTATGCCTCTACTTTCTCAGAAGACTAAGGAAGTTTGGCATGTCCGCTACGACTCTCACCAACTTTTACAGATGCACCATAGAAAGCATTCTTTCTGGTTGTACCACTGCTTGGTATGGCTCCTGCTCTGCCCAAGACCGCAAGGAAGTACAAAAGTTATGAATGTAGCCCAATCCATCACGCAAACCAGCCTCCCATCCATTGAGTCCGTCTACTCTTCCCGTTGCCTCGGAAAAGTAGCCAGCATAGTCAAGGATCTCGTGTATGCCAGACATGCTCTTTTCCTCCACCTTCCATCGAAAGGGAGGGTGGTTCTCTCCAGTCCTAATAAGTCAAGTTGGAAACGTTAAAAAACACATCTAATTTCAAAGCACCTCTCCTCCTGTTCAGTAGATCACAAACGGTGACTTAAAATTTCTACAGTACAACAGGAGGCCATTCGGCCCATTGAATCTGTACCAACTACAATCCCACCCAGGCCCTATTCCCGTAACCGCCACGCATTTACCCTGCTAATCCCCCTGACACTAGGGTCAATTTAGCACAGCCAATCCAACTAACCTGCGCATCTGTGGACTGTGGGAGGAAACCGGAGCACCCAGAGGAAACTCACACAGACGTGGGGAGAAAGTGCAGACTCCACTCAAGTCACCCAAGGCTGAATTCGAACCCGGGTCCCTGGCACTGTGAGGCAGCAGTGCTAACCACTGGGCCACTGTACCGTCATTAACAATCCAATAAGCAATTCAGGAGAAGATTATTTACACAGGGAGTGGTGAGAACATGGACCTAGTTACTACATGGAGTAATTGCAGTGAATAGCGTAGATACAGCTAAGGATAGGCTAGATAAAAATGGGATGGTGGGAGTTTGGGTATGGCATGGTGAGGGGAGAAAGAATGAGGACATTCTGATAGGGTGAGATAGAATCCTACGGTACAGAAGGGGGCCATTCAGCCCATCGAGTCTGTACCAACCACAATCCCACCCAGACCCTCTTCCCGTAACCCCACACATTTACCCTGCTTATCCCCCTGACATTGAGGGTCAATTTAGCATAGCTAATCCACCTAACTCATACATCGTACCGGAGCACCAAGAGGAAACCCACGCAGACACGGGGAGAAAGTGCAGACTCCACATAGACAGTGATCGAGTCCGGATTTGAACCTGGGTCCCTGGCGCTGTGAGGCAGCTGTGTTAACCATCATGCCTCCTAAACTTCAAACTATTCTGAAATCCTGTTCCTTTTTTTTCCCTATTCTCCTGCTTGTTCTGCTATTCAATGCAATCATGGCTGATGTGTGACCTAATTCCCTATACCTGCTTTTCCCCCGTATCCTCATACACCTTCGCTTAACAAAAATCCATCCATCTTAGATATAAATTTAACAATTGATCTTGCATTTATTGTGGAAGAATGTTCTAAACTTCAATCACCTTGTGTGTCAAGAAATCTTTTCTAATTTCACTCCTGGCTGGTCTGGTTCTAATAAACAAAGAACAAAGAAAATTACAGCACAGGAACAGGCCCTTCGGCCCTCCAAGCCTGCACCGACCATGCTGCCTTGACTTAACTAAAACCCCCTACCTTTCCGGGGACCATATCTCTCTATTCCCATCTCATTCATATACTTGTCAAGACGCCCCTTAAAAGTCACTCCCGTATCCGCTTCCACTACCTCCCCCGGCAACAAGTTCTAGGCACCCACCACTCTCTGGGTAAAAAATCTGCCTCGTACATCTCTTTTAAAACTTGCCCCTCGCACCTTAAACCTATGCCCCCTAGCAATTGATTCTTCCACCCTGGTAAAAAGCTTCTGACTATCCACTCTGTCCATACCCCTCATAATCTTGTAGACTAAATTTGGTTTGATATTTTAAGTTTCCTTTGTAGTTTATTTGTTATTTGATGCAGTATCCCTTTAAGGCTGCTCTTTTAATTTGTCCCTCAGTTTATATGATTTTGTTAATTGGTTATTTGTTTTGTTCCAAGAGAGCATACCTGGTGAGCGTGTGCTCAGAACCACTGAATTTATTTTTTTAAGCATAGCTGATGCACCTAACCCGCACATCTTTTTTTGGACTGTGGGCGGAAACCAGAGCACCCGGAGGAAACCCGCGTAGACACGGGGAGAACTTGCAGACTCTGCACAGACAGTGACCCAAACCGGGAATCGAACCTGTGTCCTTGGCGCGGTGAGGCAGCAGTGCTAACCACTGTGCCACCATGCTGCCATCTTTAGACAATATTCCTGTAGTCCTAGACTCCCCAACTATCAAAAGTTTCTTTCTATTTACCTGATCTGTTCCCCTTAATAATTTTTAAAACTTAGAAGATTAAGAGGTAATTTCATCAAAATTTCCAGGGCTACAAACCCCCGTTTATATAATCTCCTCATAGTTTGACCCTTGGAATCAAGATATAATGATTGTAAATCTACACTGCATTTCTTCCAAGTATATCCTTCCTATAGTGTGGTGTCCAGAACGGCTCACAGTACTCTAGGTGTGGGGTAAACAGGGTTTTATATAGCTGAAGCGTATGATGCTGTAGTTTGTAGGGGAGCATAGAATCATAGAAACAGAATCACAGAATCACAGAAACTCTACAGGGCAGAAACAGGCCATTCGGCCCATCGAGTCTGCACCGACCACAATCCCACCCAGGCCCTACCCCCATATCCCTACACATTTTACCCGCTAATCCCTCTAACCTACACACCTCAGGACACTAAGGGGCAATTTTAGCATGGCCAATCAACCTAACCCGCACATCTTTGGACTGTGGGAGGAAACCGGAGCACCCGGAGGAAACCCACGCAGACACGAGAATGTGCAAACTCCACACAGACAGTGACCCAAGCCGGGAATCGAACCCAGGTCCCTGGAGCTGTGAAGCAGCAGTGCTAACCACTGTGCTACCGTGCCGCCCCGGGGTCCAGCACTCCAGGGGTCAGCGATAGTTCCCTTTCTCTTCCTGATGTATACTGATGATCTAGACTGCGGTGTTCAAGGCATGATTTCAAAATTTGCAGATGATGCAAAGATTGGAAAAGTCAACTGAGATAAGGGTAGTCTTGAACTTCAAAAGGACAGAGACATTTTGATGGATTGGGCAGAGAAGTGGTAGATGAAGTTCCATGCAGAGGGGTGTGAGGTGATTTGTCTTAACAAGAGGAATATGGAGAGACAGTACAAAATAAAGGAAGAACCTGGAAAGGAGGTGCAGGAACAGAGGAATCTGGGTGTAATATGTACGTAATTCATTGAAGAGTGAGTGGGTGTATCTCAATGGTAGAGCATTTGACTGCAGATCGCAAGGTCCCTGGTTCAAATCCAGTGGGTGGCACGGTGGCACAGTGGTTAGCACTGTGACCTCACAGCTCCAGGGACCTGGGTGCAATTCAGGGCTTGGGTCACTGTCTGTGTGGAGTCTGCACATTCTCCCCGAGTCTGCGTGAGTTTCCTCCGGGTGCTCCAGTTTCCTCCCACAGTCCAAAGATGTGCGGGTCAGGTGCATTGGCCATGTTCAATTGCCCCTTCGTGTCCCGAGATGTGTAGGTTAGAGGGATTAGCGGGATAAACATGTGGGACTACGGGGATAGGGCCTGGGCAGATTCGATGGGCCAAATGGCCTTCAACAATGTAGGGTTTCTAAGATGGCACGGCAGGGTGAGAGAGCAGTTAATAAAGTGTATAATATCTTAGGCTTTATTAATATTGTCATTGATTATGTTGTGGGAAAACCACCGGAGTCAGACTTGGAGGTTTCAACAATACAGTTTTATTTAACAAAGCTTCGTGGAGAAAAGACACTGGCACTCCGCAGTACTTTAGGCAGCTACCTTCTCTCAATGATACAATAAGGGTGGTTCATTTTTAGCTCATGATTCCAAATAAACCTGTTGGACTTTAACCTGGTGTTGTGACACTTCTTACTGTGTGAACATTGAAGCATAGCGAGTGCACCAGTGTGAACTACCCCTGGAGTTTGCAATCGTGTGAGGAAGTGTAGATGACCACTGAGGCTTGGGAAACTGTTCATGTCATGGCATTAGTCAGCATGTCCTTTCATATGTGAGTTCCACAAATAGTGGAAGCGAAGGAGAATACCAATAAAAGGGAAAAATAAAAGAGCAGATTGTCCAAAAGAGGAATGAGGCATGAAAAGGGGCAAAAGGAGTAAGAGAGAGAATTATGGAGGAAATCAGAAAAGAATGACACTAAAGCAGATGTGCCAGACTACCACAGTGGGAAAAAATCCAAGGCCCTCAGAGCACAAGTGGGGGGGAGGTCCTTCTTTCCCAGGGCAAAAGATAAACTACTTTGCCTTCAGCTCTGACAAAGGGTCATCCAGACTCGAAGCGTTGTCTCTATTCTCTCTCCACAGACGCTGTCAGACCTGCTGAGATTTTCCAGCATTTTCTGTTTTTGTTTCAGATTCCGGCATCCGCGGTATTTTGTCCTTATGTTAGATAAATTACGTCAGTTTGTCAATCTGACAGAGAGCCTCACCTATACAGAGAGCATATCAGAAAACTATGTGTGCGCATGTGATTTTGTGTCCTTTAAAATGAAGGAGATGGTAAAATGTAAGTGCTAGTATGTGCACCCAGCAGGTTAGTCTCAAAGGCAAAAGTACAGTCAGATCTATCCTTGGGTGTTCCATGAATCCCAGCTTCAGATGAAATTTTGAAAACTAAAATCTGTGTATAATTAAAAGTGCTTTCTTCATTCACAAATAGGCAAACTGCGATTGTATTATTGAATTGCATAATTGCCATTGCATTATCAGGTGGCACAGTGGTTAGCACTGCTGCCCCACAGCTCCAGGGACCTGGGTTCGATTCCCGGTTTGGGTCACTGTCTGTGCGGAGTTTGCACATTCTCCCCGTGTCTGCGTGGCTTTCCTCCGGGTGCTCCGGTTTCCTCCCACAGTCCAAAGATGAGCGGGTTAGGTGGATTGGCCATGCAAAATTGCCCCTTAATGTCCTGGGATGTGTAGGTTAGGGGGATTAGCTAGGTAAATTGTTGGGTTGTGAGGATAGGGCCTGGGATAGGATTGTTGTCGGTGCAGCCTCGATGGGCCAAATGGCCTTCTTCTGCACTCTAGGGCTTCTATGATTCTATGAATTGCAGTGAAAATCGCTGAATTTATGTCGAATATGTACAAGTGTATCTGCATTATTAGCCTTAGATTTACTGCAGTTTAACATTTTGTAATGGATTGAGAGAGGGTAAAATTCATTGGGTTGTAAGTAAGTTGCTTGTGTTTTCTGCTCTTAATTGCAATGTTTCCAACATGACCTAGTTCTCCAAAGGATGTACAATAATCCCACCCGAATGTGCTTGAAATAATAACAGACTCTGCAATAAGCTTAAAGTGCAATCAATCTCAGATGGGAAATGGTGAATGGTATGTGTGTGGTCAGACAGATCTATGTGGCCTCCACAATCTTGTACATTCCAATGTTTCTAAATTTGACTGCCTAGTAGTTTAGATGCTTTAGCTTATCTTGCCTGCAAGTTTATAAAAAGTCCGTTCTTTTAAAATGTTTATTCTGGGGCTATTCTGGGGCAGCACGGTGGCACAGTGGTTAGCACTGCTGCCTCACAGTGCCAGGGACCTGGGTTTGATTCTCAGCTTGGGTCACTGTCTGTGCGGAGTCTGCACGCTCTCCCTGTGTCTGTGTGGGTTTCTTCCAGGTGCACCGGTTTCCTCCCACAGTCCAAAGATGTGTGGGTTAGGTGGATTGGCCATACTAAATTCTCCCTCAGTGTACTCAAACAGGAGCCAGAGTGTTGCGACTGGGGGATTTTCACAATAACTTCATTGCAATGTTAATGTAAGACTACTTGTGACGGCACGGTAGCACAGTGGTTAGCACTGCTGCTTCACAGCTCCAGGGACCTGGGTTCGATTCCCGGCTCGGGTCACTGTCTGTGTGGAGTTTGCACATTCTCCTCGTGTCTGCGTGGGTTTCCTCCGGGTGCTCCGGTTTCCTCCCACAGTCCAAAGATGTGCGGGTTAGGTTGATTGGCCAGGTTAAAAATTGCCCCTTAGAGTCCTGAGATGTGTAGGTTAGAGGGATTAGCGGGTAAATATGTGGGGGTAGGGCCTGGGTGGGATTGTGGTCGGTGCAGACTCGATGGGTCGAATGGCCTCCTTCTGCACTGTAGGGTTTCTATGATTTCTATGACTATGGACCTCAGTGGCGGGGCTATGATTTAGTATCTCTTCTGAGTTGCCCCTGAGAAGGTTGTGGTGAGTCTTTTCCTGAGCTGATGCAGTTCAGCAAAAATCCAACCAAACTCTGAACTGCGTAGGATCCATATCATGTCTATTCAGATGTCGAGTTATTCACTCCTTACTTCAATAACTAATGGACCAAGGACTTTTTAATTGATGATTCTAGTTCTGTCGCCAGTGGGTAATGGTGAACTTGATAAATTCAGATCATTCCTAAGTTCCATAATGCTCTCTCGGAAGCAGAGGATTAAAGTGACCAATGTGCCACTCAATGAGATGTGGCTTTAGGTCAGTTAGTGGGGTGGATTCATATCTCCAAACAGGACAATCCACTGCCAAGCTGGGACTCTACCTCAGAGAATGAAGGAGTACAGAATGGGGATACAAAGAACACAGGAATTAGGAGTAGGAGTAGGCAATTCAGCCCTTCCAGTCCGCTCTGCCATTTAACATGATCCATGGCTGACCTTATCCTGTTTTCAACTCCACTTTCCTGCCTGCTCCCCATAGCCCTTTATCTCACTTTTCATCAGAAACAAATCTATCTCTCTCTTGAATCTGTTGATTGATTCTGCCTCCACCGCACTCTGGGCCAATGAGTTCCACAGATTCACAAACTTCTGTGAACCTTTCTCCCCATCTCAGTTTTGAACTTACCTCTTCTCACTCTATAACAAAGAACAAAGAACAATACAGCACAGAAACAGGCCCTTCGGCCCTCCAAGCCCGCGCCGCTCCCCGGTCCAGGATTGAATCCTGAATCCAGGATCCCCGCCCAATTTTCCAGCCTATCTACATAACGATGACCTCTTGTTCTAGACTGTCCCACCGGGGGGATCATCTGTTCAACGTTCATCTTATCAATCCCTTTTAGCAATTTATCTACCTCAATCAGATCCGCCCCCATTCTTCTGATCTCCAGCGAGTACAAGCCCAAGCTATTCAACCACTCCTCGTACAACAGCCCTTTCATCCCTGGGATCAACCTGGTGATGGGGGAGAGGGGAGGATGAGGACAGGAAGAGGCTTAAAGCATGCTTCCTCCTTGAACTTGGTTGCTACAAATTCAAACCATTTAACGAATGGCATTAAGTGAGTTAAGACGAAGAGTGCTGACTGAGTTGAGGTAACGTTTTTGGGAGTCGTAACGCACTTTTTTAAAGAAAATTTAAAGATTAAATCAAATTCTTTAGTTAGATAGATATTGCACCACTGGCAACAGTTTTACATTTGCTTTCTGCTCAGCTGAGGCTTGATGGTTTTCTCAATTACAGGTTTAGCATAAGAAATTGCCCTTTGAACTGGTATAAATTCTGAGCAGCATTCACTGTGTGACAGCGAGCAGATGCGCTCTGGAGATACGTGGATCAAACCTCAATCTTCTTTATCTTTAAAAAGACTAAGGATCACAAGAAGGACTTTCCTCAGCGGCTACACCTGAAAATGGGGGGAAGAGGAGGCGAGTGCATGGGGCGGCACAGTGGCATAGTTGGCACTGCTGCCTCAATTGTATTCCTGCTCCTTTTTATTGTGAGTGCTACCATTGTGCATTAACCCATGTAAATGAGCACTTTTGCAATATTATTTTGTATAGTGGTCGATATTTCCACTCAGTGATATTTGTAGAGGGTCTACAAGCTCGAAGCATCCAGGTTCCTCACCCTCCTAGTATCCAAATAGACCTCTCTTCTCACTTATTCAAATTTAAGGGAAGAATTGCTTCAGCTCTCTGAGACTCTCACCTCCCTCGGATACATCAAATGGTCAACTGTACAGGTAGGTGATGTTGTGAACAGGACATTATGTGACAGTCCATGTACTTAACCTTTAGTGCAATCAAAGCATTCTGTTCAAGAAAATAAATCAATGATTCTGGACCCCCAAGTTAAACGCAAGTTTAACTGCGTTTGAGTCCGGCCTTTGTGGAGTTTGCACATTCTCCCCGTGTCTGCGTGGGTTTCCTCCGGGTGCTGCGTTTCCCCCCACACAGTTCAAAGATGTGTAGCTTAGATGGATTAGCCATGGTAAATGCGTGGGATTACAGGGATAAAGCAGGGTGGACCTGGGTGGGATACTGTTTCGGGGATTCAGTGCTGATTTGATGGGCTGAAAGGCCTCTTTCTGCATTGTAGGGGTTTCTGTGGAGCAAGGAGAGGTTGGGGGAAAATATGGAGAGTGTGGGAGTGCTGTGGGAGTTGAATCAGAGGAAAGGATACGTTCTTGCTTTCTGCCAAGGTTGGACAGTTCTTAGATGGTTTATATATGCAGATACATTAACTGCACATGTGCTAGAATCTCAAAGGGGAATTTAGCTATTTCCAATTCACTGCGTGTGATATTTAAGTGATATTCCACTTGGTTGCGTTTAACTTGGGGGTCCAGAATCATTGATTTATTTTCTTGAACAGAATGCTTTGATTGTACTAAAGGTTAAGTACATGGACTGTCACATAATGTTCTGTTCACAACATCACCTCCCTGTACAGTTGACCATTTGATGTATCCGAGAGAGGTGAGGGTCTCAGAGAGCTGAATCAGCTCTTCCCTTAAATTTTAGTAAGTGAGAAGAGAGGTCTATTTGTGTACTAGGAGGGTGAGGAACCTGGGTGCTTCGAGCTTGTAGACCCTCTACAAATATCACTGAGTGGAAATATCGACCACTATACAAAATAATGTTGCAAAAGTGCTCATTTACATGGGTTAATGCACAATGTTAGCACTCACAATAAAAAGGAGCAGGAATACAATTGACAATTTGGATGGTTCCGGATAGCTAGCATTGGGGAACTTGCAAAATTTCACACAATGATGTTAGAACATAGAATCTTTACAGTGCAGAAGGAGGCCATTCAGTCCATCGAGTCTGCACCTACTCTCTGATAGTGCATCATACTCAGACCCCGTAACCCCACGTATTTATCTCACTAATCTCCCTAACCTACATATCTTGGGACACTAAGGGACAATTTACCATGGCCAATTCACCTAACCTGCACATCTTTGGACTGAGAGAGGAAACTGGAGCACCCGGAGGAAACCCACACAGACATTGGAAGAACGTGCGAACTCCACACAGACAGTAAGAAGTCTCACAACACCAGGTTAAAGTCCAACAGGTTTATTTGGAATCATGAGTTTTCAGAGCGCCGCTCCTTCATGAGACTTCTTACTGTGCCCATCCCAGTCCAACTTTGGCATCTCCACATCATGTCCACACGGACAGTCACCCACGGCTGGACTCGAACCTGGGTCCCTGGCGTTGTGGGGCAGCTAACAATTGTGCCACTCTTGAATGTTAGATTTCTAAATTCTTAAGCACTTAAACCCAAAGACACAAGAAAAATCACCGGGCCTGTGATAGCTGATTCCGCCAGTCTGCTAACTTAACTATCAGAAAATTTTAACAAACAGTTGATCCATTTTGTCCTCTTGGAATCTAATTTGTCAGATTTTTTGAAGTGTTAATCACTCTTTGAATAAAGCGGTTCTTTTTTGACACCAGAATCAATCTGAACAATCGATCAGAATTCTACTTTGGTTTATTAATGTTAAAATTTCAGTAATAAACACATAAGGAGATTTGATTTCACTTTATTGAAAATATCATCCTGAAACAATCCTGATAAATTATCATCATTGGTATTGGCTGTTTCCTTATTGAAGTTTTTTTTTGAGAAAAATGCTTTGACAGAGCAGATCAAGGAATTGGAAAAATAATCAGAATTCCAACTTTCACTCCTTCAGTTTTGGGAATTTATTTGATGGAGTAATGATTAATCAGTCGCTCTGCCTCTCTCCACCCAGACAGCAGCGCTCCATGGGTGGTGCTGTGGTAGCTCCGATGCGTTGCCTCTCCAGCGAATAATACCTGCAACATCTGGAATCAGAGGGAAATGATTACAATACGGCAGGCAAACAGTTTTTAATGATAATGTCGACTCATCAGTCTGAGGGATGACAATGTTGGAATGAATGTCACATCTTCCATTTAAGGGCAGCACGGTGGCACAGTGGTTAGCACTGCTGTCTCACAGCGCCAGGGACCCGTGTTCGATTCCCGGCTTGGGTCACTGTCTGTGTGGAATTTGCACATTCTACCCATGTCTGCATGGGTTTCCTCTGGGTGCTCCGGTTTCCTCCCACAGTCTGAAAGACGTGCTGGTTAGGTGCATTGGCCACGCTAAATTCTCCTTCAGTGTACCCGAACAGGCACTGGAGTGTGGCGACTAGGGGATTTTCACAGTAACTTCATTGCCGTGTTAATGGAAATCTACTTGTGACACTAATAAATAAACTTTAAAAAAACTTATTTACCAGAAAACAAATGGGATGACTAATTGTCTTGTTGTTCTCTTTAAACTGAGGCTGCAATACCGCGTCTCTGTGCAGTAGGCCGCATTTGCAGCCTTTTGATTTGATTTATTATTGTCACATGTATTGGCATACAGTGAAAAGTATTGTTTCTTGCGAGCTATACAGACAAAACATACCGTTCATAGAGAAGGAAATGAGAGAGTGCAGAATGTGGTGTTTAAAAGAGTTAGAATGAAGTTTTAGAAGCATAGAATGAGAGTAAACGATAGAATTAGAAGGTATGCTGGGCACAGCTTGCAAGAAGCCGCCTCGTTCCGGCGCCATCTTGTTTGGAGGTGAGTGCAATTTATGAACTGGAACAAGATCCCCCAAAACCACAGGCTATGAAATGCTTAGCGACTTTGTGGAAAAGTGCAGAGAGGTGCAAACTGAGCCAAGCACTGTTAAACGGGGTACCGTGATTTGCTGTCACGACTCAAGATGTTAAGAATTGCCACTTGGGTTGAGGTGCGGGAGTCAGGCACAGCAGGTCATGTCACTTTTTGCACTGATTTAAAGCTCCAAGCAAGGAGATAAGAAGGCTGGAGAGATAATGTCTAAATAATCTGTTCGGTATTTAGAATTCTAAGAATATTACGTCAAACTGTGAGTGAGGACGGTCATATGGTGTGACTTACCGGAGAAGTTCCCTCTATCGCCTCTGGTAGGGGTTCAGCCAGCATGTCAATCATATCTGCGGTTGAGTTGATGGATATATGGGAGTAGGAGCCCCGTGTGTAAGGGTTACTGAACCATTTTGTTACAAAAACACTTTTTGGCCCTGGGACTGAAGGTCTCCCTGGAAAACATTACAGTGGTTACAAAACCGGCATTAGTATAGATCCCGCAAAAATGGCAAAATAATTTCTCCCAAAATAATACTCTGCATGCTGCACTTCTGGAATAAAAGCATAAAGTGCTGGGAATACTTAGCAGATCTGGCAGCACCTGTGGAGAGAGAAACAGAGTTAATCTTTCAGGAATATGACATTTCATCAGAATTTGGGAATGTTAGAGACAGACAGCTGCTAAACAAATGCAGAGTGTGGGAAAAAATGCACTCAAACCAGCCTCCCATCCATCGACTCTGTCTACACTTCCCGCTGCCTCGGAAAAGCAGCCAGCATAATCAAGGACCCCACACACCCCGGACATTCTCTCTTCCACCTTCTTCCGTCGGGAAAAAGATACAAAAGTCTGAGGTCACGTACCAATCGACTCAAGAACAGTTTCTTCCCTGCTGCCGTCAGACTTTTGAATGGACCGACCTCGCATTAAGTTGATCTTTCTCTACACCCTAGCTATGACTGGTAACACTACATTCTGTACTCTCTCCTTTCCTTCTCTATGAACAGTATGTTTTCTCTCTATAGTATGCAAGAAACAATACTTTTCACTGTATACTAATACATGTGACAATAATAAATCCAATCAAACAAGCAAAAAAAGGACAAAGAGGAAAATCTTGACATCAAGGCAGCATTTGACTGAGTGTGGCATCAAGGAACCCTAGCAAAGCTGGAGTCAAGGGGGTTTCAGGGGAAAACTCTGCTGATTGGAGTCATACCACAAGGAAAGATGGTTGTGGTGATTGGAGGGCAATGATTTCAGTTCCAAAACATCACTGCAGGACTTCCTCAAATTAGTTTCCTAGGCACAACCACTTTCAGCTGCTTCATCAATGACCTTCCTTCCATCATAAGGTCAGAAGTGGAGATGTTTGCTGATGACTGTACAATGTCCAACACCATTCACAATTTCCTAGATACTGATGCAACAAGACCTGGACAATATCCAGGCTTGGTCCGACAAGCGGCAAGTGATATCTGTGCCACACAAGTGCCAGGCAGAAGGCAAATGGGATGTTGGCCTATATCGCGAGGGGGATAGAATATAAAAGCAGAGATGTCTTGCTGCATCTGTACAGGGCATTGGTGAGGCCGCAGCTGGAATACTGTGTGCAGTATTGGTCCCCTTATTTGCGGAAGGATATATTGGCCTTGGAGGGAGTGCAGAGAAGGTTCACCAGGTTGATACCAGAGATGAGGGGTGTTGATTATGAGGAGGGATTGAGCAGATTGGGTTTGTACTCGTTGGAATTTAGAAGGCTGAGGGGGATCTTATAGAGACCTATAAGATAATGAAGGGGCTGGATCGGGTAGAGGTGGAGAGATTCTTTCCACTTAGAAAGGAAACTAGAACTAGAGGGCACAGCCTCAAAATAAAGGGGGGTCAGTTTAGGACAGAGTTGAGGAGGAACTTCTTCTCTCAGAGGGTGGTGAATCTCTGGAATTCTCTGCCCACTGAAGTGGTGGAGGCTACCTCGTTGAATATGTTTAAATCACGGATAGATGGATTCCTGATCGGTAAGGGAATTAGGGGTTATAGGGATCAGGCGGGTAAGTGGAACTGATCCACTTCAGATCAGCCATGATCTTATTGAATGGCGGGGCAGGCTCGAGGGGCCAGATGGCCTACTCCTGCTCCTATTTCTTATGTTCTTATCTCCAACAAGAGAGCATCTAACCATCATCCCTTGACGTTCAATGGTATTACCATTGCTGAATCCCTTACTATCAACATTCGGCGGAGGGGTGGGGGGGGAGGGGGTGGTGTGGAGGGGGACAGGGGGGACAGATGGGGTACTACCGTTGACCAGAAACTGAATTGGACCAGCTATATAAATATTGTGACTACAAGAGCAGGTCAGAGGCTAGGAATGCTGTGGTAAGTAACTATCTCCTGACTCTCCAAAACCATCATCTACAAGGCACAAATGAGGAGTGTGATGGAATACTCTCCACTTACCTGGATGGGTGCAGCTCCAACAACATTCAAGAAGCTCGACACCATCCAGGACAAAGCAGCCCACTTGATTGGTGCCCCATCCACAAACATCCACTCCCTCCACCACTGACGAACAGTGGCAACAGTGCATACTATCTACAAGATGCATTGCATAAACTCACCAAGGCTCCTTCGAGTGCGCCTTCCAAACCATAACAGATACCATCCAGAAGGACAAATGCAGCAAATGCATGGTGAGCAGAACCATCTGGAAGTTCTCCTCCAAGTCGCACACCATTATGACTTGGAAATATATCGCCGTTCTTTCATTGTTGCCGGGTCAAAATCCTGGAACTCCCTCCCTAACAGCACTGTTGGTGTCTGTACAGCACGTGGACTGCAGCAGTTCAAGAAGGCAGCTCACCACCACCTTCTCCCGGGCAATTAGGGTTGGGCAATAAATGCTGGCCCAGCCAGCGATGCCCACATCCCATCAATGAATATAAAAAATGATGGGGTGGAGGGCAGGAGTGGTTAACTGATAAAAGGTCTGAAGGTATGATAAAGTCTTAATGAGACATAATAGAAACTTTATGTTAATCTCTTGCTGTCTTTTTTCTAATTTATTATCAAGGCTGGACATCAGTGGAACTTTTATCAAGAATCATTATTCATTATCAGAAGATTTGATTTATAAATGTTTGATTGAATTAGCCCATCCAGTCCACTTATTCCAATACACTTGTATATATTCTTAAAGGTTCCTATTCGTACCGGTAAATTGTCGGAAAAGGGTGGTGAAATTTGTGGCCACTTCCTCAGGACTCAGAGATTCTACGAACTCTGCCTCCTTTCCAGAAATTGTTCCCACAAGGACATGACCGTATCTTTGAAACAAAAAGCCAAACTTTAGTCAACGGTCATATCGTGCACAACTGAACATGATGTGGAGATGCCGGCGTTGGACTGGGGTAAACACAGTAAGAGTTTTAACAACACCAGGTTAAACCTGTTGGACTTTAACCTGGTGTTGTTAAAACTGAACATGGGCAGAGAAACAGGACTCTTTGGTGGTGTCAGTCTTGAGGAGGTTACAGATAACTACAGGCTGCAGAGGAATTTAAATGTTGTAATGGAAGTTTTAACCTGGAGATATAGAAACATATAAGCTGGAAGCAAGAGTAGGCCATTCAGCCCTTCGAGCCTACTCCACCATTCATTATGATCATGGCTGATCATCAAATTCAATATCCTGATTCCTCCTTCCTCCCATATCCCTTCATCCCTTTAGCCCCAAGAGCTATATCTAATTTCTTCTTGAACGTTTTGGCCTCAACTATTTTCTGGGTAGTGAATTCCACACTCTCTGGATGAAGGTGGGATGCTCTTTCAGAGAGAATCAATGTAGACTTGATGGGCCGAATGGTCTCTTTCTGCACTGTAGGGATTCTTTGAACAATGTGTTGAAAGATTTTGGAGAGGATAGGGGAGATTGAAAATGGGGTAGGAGTAGTCAATGAGGTGAGGAGTCAAGTATCATGTACCTCAGTATTCATCTTCAATTTCCCTGTGCCTCCTACTCCCCCTGCTGGTATCTTTACATTTGGTTTATTGACAACAACAATAACTGTGCAGCAGAATGATCTGAAGAAATGTAAGGACTTAACAAGAAAAAGAAATTCCATGGATTGCACATCCGGTTTGTTTCTTTTTAAATGCACCTTATAATTGTTTAATGTTGTAACATAAATAACTTGGCACTGGTGCTTCTCGAGAGCCACTCCATCAGGTGACTTTTCAGTTGTGTTGTGGGGTACAATTAGTAGTGGCAGCAGATGTAGATGGGTGTGACCTTAATTGCTGGATGCCGCATGCCGCCATTTTGGCTTGACATGTTATGCCAGGTTGTGGCCAGGTTGCAAACTTGAATTGAATGCACAATGCAACCTGGCGCACTTGTGTCAGCTTTACTCTGCAGAGCAGAAAGTGAAATTTTATTGCTCAACTTTTACTTCAGAACTAAACCATTTAAAGATAGTGTTTTATCACATAGAATCCCAGAATCCCCACAGTGCAGAAGGAGGCCATTCAGCCCATCGTGTCTGCACTGACAACAATTTCACCCACGCCCTATCCCCATAACCCCACATATTTACCATTACCCCCTCTAACCTCCGCATCTCGGGGCACTGAGGGGCAATTTAACCTGGCCAATCAACCTAACCTGCACATCTTTGGACTGTGGGAGGAAACCGGAGCACCCGGAGGAAACCCACGCAGACACAGGGAGAGCATGCAACCTCCACACAGGCAGTGACCCGAGGCCGGAATCGAACCCGGGTGTTTGGCGCTGTGAGGCAACAGCACTAACCACTGTGCCACCGTGCCGCCCTAATGAAACATCCTAATGCACTGGAACCGAACTTGTCAAGATGGAACAAAGTTTAATCTGAATATTAGGGTTACTGCCAACAGTAGCATTATGGTTATGTTTATTGCTTAGTAATTCATAATCCAGAATAAAAACAGAAAATTCTGGATAAACAGCAGGTCTGGCAGCATCTTAAGTTTTTAAGTTTATTTATTAGTGTCACGAGTAGGCTTACATTAACACTGCAATGAAGTTACTGTGAAAATCCCATAGTCGCCACACTCCGGCGCCTGTTCGGGTACACTGAGGGTGAATGTAGCATGGCCAATGCACCTAACCAGCATGTCTTTTGGACTGTGGGAGGAAACTGGAGCACCGGAGGAAACCCATGTAGACACGGGGAGAACGTGCACACGGACAGTGACCCAAGCCGGGAATCGAACCCTTGCGAAGCAGCAGTGCTAACCACTGTGCCACCGTAGAGAGTTAATGTTTCGGATCTAAAGGATCCTTCTATAGACAGTTGTTGGAAAATTTAAATTAAGTTACTTAAGTAAATCTGCAAAATAAAATAGTTAGATCCAGCAATGTTTACCAGTAGGGGATTTTCACAGTAGCTTCATTGCAGTGTTAATGTAAGCCTACTCGTGACACTAATAAATAAACTTTAAACAGTAAATTACAGGATTGTCGTAAAACTCCAACTGGTTTACTGATGTCCTTCATGGAAATTCACCTGGCGTCCTTACCCAAACTGGCCTACATGTGGCTCCAAACCCACAGCAATATGGTTAACTCTTAAGTCTTAACAAGCCATTCAGTTGCATCAAATCACTAACAACAGACTGTAGAAAATCAAGAAGGTAGCTCACCACTGGCTTCTCAAGAGCTCTTAGGGATAGGAAATAATTGCTAGCCTTGCCAATGAAACCATCTTCCTATCAATGAATACTTTTTTAAGAAATCACTGGTAAACATTAATATGCTGATTTTTGTTTAAAAATTACAAGGCTGAAATGATGCCTTGGTGGCACAGTGGTTAGCACTGCTGCCTCACAGCACCAGGGACCCGGGTTCAATTCCAAAAAAATACAGAAGTCTGAGGTCACGTACTAACCGACTCAAGAACAACTTCTTCCCTGCTGCCATCAGATTTCTGAATGGACCTATCTTATGTTAAGTTGATCTTTCTTTACACCCTAGCTGTGACAGTAACACTACATTCTGCACCCTCTCCTTTCCTTCTCCCTTATGTACTCTATGAATGGTATTCTTTGTCTGTATGGCACGCAAGAAACAATACTTTTCACTGTATCTCAATACATGTGACAATAATAAATCAAATCAAAATCAAATCAAATCTGCGTGGAGTTTGCACGTTCTCCCCATGTCTATGTGGGTTTCCTCTGGGTGCTCCGGTTTCCTTCCACACTCCAAAGATGTGTAGGATAGATGAGGTTAGCCATGGAAAATGTGTGGGGTTACAGGGTTAGGCCCTGAGCGAGCTCCTGGGTAAGATATTCTGTCAGAGAGTCAGTACAGACTCGATGGGCGAATAGCTTCTTCTGAAACAGTCTGTGGCTATGACTCATCTTTAATTCCCTCCCCCTGCAGTATAAATATCTCCCACTTTCTCTGCCTTTTAGCTTTGACAAAGGGTCATCTGGACTCGAAACGTCAGTTCTTTTCTTTCCTTACAGGTGCTGCCAGACCTGTTGAGATTTTCCAGCATTTTCTCTTTTGGTTTCAGATTCCAGCATCCACAGTATTTTGCTTTTATGACATATTAGGCTAAGTGAGTGGGCAAAAATCTGACAAATGGAGGATAATGTGGGCAAATGTGGAATTGTCCCTTTTGTCAGGAAGGTTAAAAAAGCTTATCATCTAATTGGTGGTGCAGAGGGATCTGGGTGTCCTGGTGCATGAATCACAAAGGGCTAGCATACAGGTACAGCAAGTAATTAGGGAAGCCAAAGAAATGGTGTGAGAGGAATTGATTACAAAATTAGGGAGGTTATACAGGGAATTGGGGAGGCCACATCTGGAGTGAAGTGTCGCTCTCCTTATTTAAGGAAATTTGTAAATGCATTAGCAGTTCAGGGAAAGCTTACTGGACTAATACCAGGAATGGGCGGGTTGTCTTATTGGAGAGGTTAGGTTTGTATCCATTGGAGTTTGGAAGAGTAAGAGGTGACTTGATTGAATCCTTTAAGATCCAGAGGGGTATTGACAGGGTGGATGTGGTGTGGTGGACTTCAGTTGTGCCTTTGTCTTGCCTGGACCACCGTTGTGTGTTTGTTATGCCTGGGCACATCCCCTGCCGGCTCGGCTCCTCCCCTTGTCACCTAGTATAAAGGTGGCTGTCTCCTCCCCCTTGTTCAGTTCGGGTCGGTTACCTGTTGGGATGTGCTCCTGATTCTGTTATGAATAAAAGCCTACAGTTGTATTGGCACACAAGTAGTCTTTTGCCTAATTGATAGCGCATCATGTGGCAAGGATGTCTCCCCTTGTCGGAGAATCTAGAATTGTTTAAAAATAAGGTGTTGCTCATTTAAGACGGAGATGAGGAGAACTTTGGTTCTCAGAGGGTTGTAAGTTTCTGGAACTCAATTCCTCAAAAGGCAGTGGAAGCGGAGTCTTTGAATATTTTAGGGCAGAGCTAGATAGATTCTTGATTAAGAAGGGGTGAAAGGTCATCGGTAAGAGCTCTGAGGTGCAGTATGTAGGGTTGAGATTCCAATCAAATAAGCCATAGCGGACAGGCTCGAGGGACCTACCCCTGCACCTAATTTGTATGTTTGCATGTTCGTATGTTAAGACATGTTTCCTAATTTTACCCCTGAGAGTTCTGCCTCTTATTTTTCGACTGTGTACCTCTGGTCTTATACTCCCCAACTAGAGGTAACAATTTCTCCCAATCTATCATATCTGTTCCCCTTAATACGTTGAAAATTTTGATCAAATTTCTCCTTAACTTCTAAATTTCAGGAATATAACCTTAGTTGTGTATGTTAGAATGTAACCAATGATAACAGTGGATCTGTTGTAGTGTGACCAATGGTAACAAGATGTAAGGGTCAGCTGACCCAGTAAACTATGTCACCAATGACAAAAGGATGTAATGATCAGCTGACCAGCTGGCTCAGTATAAATAAGAACCTGTTGAGATTTGGTGAGAAGCTTGGAATGGCCCAGGGTGAGGCCTCAAGTGTTGGAGTAATGCAGTTCTTTTTATTAAACCTTTTTCTTTGATATATAAGTTGGAGTAAGTTTTGTTATATTTTATTGCCTGCAACTGAGGACTTCCTTCTGGAGGATCAACAGTGTAAACTTTCTCAAAATATAAGGTTTGGGATCCAGATACCAGGTGATACAGTGGGGCAGCACAGTGGCACAGTGGTTAGCACTGCTGCCTCACAGTGCCAGGGACCCGGGTTCGATTCCCAGTTTGGGTCACTGTCTGTGTGGAGTTTGCGCATTCTCCTGATGTCTGCATGGGTTTCGTCCGGATCCTCCAGTTTCCTCCCACAGTCCAAAGATGTGCGGGTTAGGTGGGGTTGGTCATGCTAAATTGCCCTTTAGTGTCAGGGGGACTAGCTAGGGTAAATGGGGTTATGGGGATAGGGCCAGGGTGGGATTGTGGTTGGTGCAGACTCGATGGGCCGAATGGCCTCTTTCTGCACTGTATGATTCTATGGTAAATCTACACTGCAGTCTCTCCAAGGGCAATATATCCTTCCGAAGATGCCCAGAACTGTTCATGGTATTCCCGATCTAAACAGGGTTTTGTATGACTAAAACATGGCTTCTATCCCTGGCAAGCTTAGCTCTAATTCATTGTTTCGGATTCAGTGCACAACATTTCCATGTTCCCAGTCATCCCACCTGGTATTATGCACATTGGAAATCCAAATTAATGCTTAAAGGCATTTCTGAAAAACATTATGGTGCAAGATAGATGTAAGATTGTTTTGTTTAGTACCTTTCTGTTGGTTTGAACACGTAAACAACAGGAACACGTCTCCACCACTCGACCAGGTTGGGCTTCTGGCCAGACAATGGCGTCTCATCCTCCCAAACCAATCCAATTATGTCTATATTTTCATCCCAAAATGGAGTCTCGTACTCCAGGTAAATTTTATTCATTGTACCAAAACCCATGTTTTGAATAGCTTGTAGACGGTGCTCAGGTAGGCTGGGCTCAAACAGTGACTGATTATTTGCCTTTAGACAACCTGTGAATTAAGGTTAAAAAAAAATAGACTGTTTGACACATCATTTTTTCTATCGTGTTTAACCAACTGTACAGTGGTTGTAAATTAATCTTCACACTAATTGTAATGATTATTCCCTGTGTTGTTTGATATTGCGAGCTTGTTACTCACACACAGTACAACCGAAAACAATGACTAACATTGCAATGATAAAAGCAAATTACTGCCAATGCTGGAATCTGAAAGCAAAAGGGAAAATGCTGGAAAATCTCAAAGAGTCAGGTCATAGAGTCATAGAGGGTTACAGCATGGAAACAGGCCCTTCGGCCCAACTTGTCCATGCCACCCTTTTTTTTTAAACCCCTGAGCTAGTCCCAATTGCCCGCATTTGGCCCAAATCTCTCTATACCCATCTTATCCATGTAACTGTCTAAACGCTTTTTAAAAGACAAAATTGTACCCACCTCTACTGCTACCTCTAGCAACTTGTTCCAGACACTTACCACCTTCTGTGTGAAAAAATTATCCCTCTGGGCCCATCTATATCTTCCCCCTCTCACCTTAAACCTCTAGTTTTAGACCTCTAGTTTTAGACTCCCCTATCTTTGGGAAACGATATTGACTATCGAGCTGATCTATACTCCTCATTATTTTATAGACCTCTATAAGATCACTCCTCAGCCTTCTACGCTCCAGAGAAAAATGTCCCAGTCTATCCAGCCTCTCCTTATAACTCAAACCATCAAGTCCCAGTAGCATCCTAGTAAATCTCTTCTGCATTCTTTCTTGTTTAATAATATCCTTTCTATAATAGGGAGACCCTCTATATTAGGGTGACCCTATGATAGAATGACCCTATAAGGTCTTTGACAAAGGGTCATCTGGACTTGAAACGTCAGCTCATTTCTCTCCTTACAGATGCTGCCAGTCCTGCTGAGATTTTCCAGCATTCTCTCTTTCGATTGTAATGATAAAGCTACCTAACTCTCCAGAATACGTATAGCAAATGACATTGACTCTAAACCATTAAGACACCATCATCCTTTTATTTTAACTGTAATGTCTCTTCGTCCAAATCATGTAACATTAATTTTATTCCTCTTTTTCTAACTAATGTAGTTCATTCTAAATTTTCATTCCTCTTCCAATCTTCAAAATTATGAGAGGCGTAGACAGGGTGGATAGTCAAAGGCTTTTTCCTAGGGTAGAAGTATCAATTACAAAGGGGGCACAGGTTCAAGGTGAGAGGGGGAAAGTTTAAGGGAGATGTGCGGGGGAAGTTTTTCATGCAAAGAGTGGTGGGTACCTGGAACGAGCTGCCAGTGGAGGTGGTGGAAGCAGGCACATTAGCAACATTTAAGAGGCATCTGAATGGGTACATGAATAGGGAGGGAATAAGTTTAGGTTTAAGTTTAATTAATTTTACAAGTAGGCTTACATTAACACTGCAATGAAGTTACTGTGAAAATCCCCTAATCGCCACACTCCAGCACCAGAATACGGTCGGAATACCACTGTGCTTCAAATAATAGTAGCAGCCATTATTCTACTTTATGAAGGAGGCACAGTGTTCAATTCCAGCCTCGGGTGACTGTCTATGTAGACTGGGAGGAAACCGGAGCACCCGGAGGAAACTCACACAGACACGGGGAGAATGTACAAACGCCACACAGACAGTGACCCAAGCCAGGAATCGAACCCAGGTCCCTGGCGCTGTGAGGCAGCAGTGCTAACCACTGAGCCACCCCTGTTGTTGTTATATGTTGTTGCTTAATGAAACAATTGCGGCTCGCTAGAAGAAGGCAGCCAGACACACGGTTATAATAGTTACCCAGTGAAATGGTTACAATGACGTGATCAGCTAGAATCTGATCTCCATCTTCACACAGCACTCTGACTGGATACAGCGAGCCATCCTCCGATTCAAAGCTTCTATTCCACTGGATCTGTTTCGCAGGCTTCTCCAGCAGCAGCTTTTCCTTCGGGACAACCTCCAGCAGTTTCTGCAACAGGCTGGGGAATAACCTGGAATGGGAAAAGTGGGATTAGGAATACGATGGAGTGGTGGTATTGTCGCTGGACTAGTAATCCAGAGCCAGGGTGATGCTCTGGGGACCCAGATTCAAATCCCACCACAGCAGATGGTGAAATTTGAATTCAATAAAAAAAATCTGGAATCCCCTTATTAAATTCTCCCTAAGTGTACCCAAACAGGTGCCTGAGTGTGACGACTAGGGGATTTTCATGGTAACCTCATTGCAGTGTTAAGGTAAGCCTAGCTGTGACATAAATAAACAAAAAGCAGGACAAATCTAACCCGGCCACTTACCGCCCCATTTCTCTACCCTCCATTATCAGCAAAGTGGTGGAAGGGATAATTGGCAGTGACATCAACCAGCACTTTCTCACCTGCTCACTGATGCTCAGTTTGGGTTCCTCCAGGGCCACTCAGATCCTGAACTCATTCCAGCCTTTGGCATGAACAAAAGAGCTGAATTAGCACAGCCAATATAGCTAGCCAGCCCGTCTTTTGGACTGTGGGAGGAACCCGGAGGAAACCCATGCAGACACGGGGAGAACATGCTAACTCCATGCAGACAGTCACCCAAGGCTGGAATTGAACCTGGGTCCCTGGCGCTGTGAGGCAGCAGTGCTAACCACTGTGCCACCGTGCTGCCCCACATTTTGAAAATATTTCACACTTATAATGATCCAAGTTAAATTTTGACCTCTGGGTCATAATAGGTAGGCTACTATACCCATGCAAATGGCGAAGTGCTAAAGCCTACAAACATTATGTCAGGTGTTATGGTGCAAAGCGTATCAGACATCTTTTACTAACTCTGGAGCATTTCGGTCGCCGCCGTCAATGTTTTTATACTCTTCATATTCGCGTAGGGACACGTCTGCCAGCCCATTTGTTGCAAGGTGAATACACTGCCACTTCATTGACATGCTCAGCAACCCCAACTTTTGTCTCCTCAGGTCAACATGGTCACCACTGCATTGCGCGAGGAACATTTTTACTTCCTCCAGGTAGACGTCAGCAAGGCTTTTCGCTTGTGTGTAGCCCTTCTCTTGAGCGAGAAGATGAGCTCGCTTCAGAATGCCGCTGGCCACCTTTCCCATTTCCTCGGTGAAGTTAGGATCGAGCTGCTTCTGTGTATTAGTGAGCACTGACCATTCAGTGTCGGAATTATTGTACACTTGCTGCAATAGGTCGTGTTCTTTGACCAGTTGATAAATGGGATTCTTCATGCTCGCCCCGTGAACGTACTGAGCTCCTTCAGCAACCAGTGATTTGCCTAAATATATTGAGAGGAAAACGTCAAATCAGAAGTAAGTACCGCACTGAATGATTTCTTTAAAAAATACATTGAAGGGAATATAAGTCATCAATGAATTTAATAAATTAAAACTACACATCGTGGAAAGATCCGACATTTCTGGTCATTAACTGAGTTTGCTTTCTACAAATGAATAACACCCCAGAGTGGCACTGTTTGCCAATGGCATAGTGGCACAGTGATTAGCACTGCTGCCTCACAGCACCAGGGACCCGGGTTCAATTCTGGCCTTTGGTCACTGTCTGTGTGGAGTTTGCACGTTCTCCCTGTGTCTGCGTGGGTTTCCTCCGGGTGCTCCGGTTTCCTCCCACAGTCTGAAAGACGTGCTGGTTAGGTGCATTGGCCATGCTAAATTCTCCCTCAGTGTACCCGAACAGGCGCCGAAGTGTGGCGACCATGGAGTTTCCACAGTGCAGTGTTAATGTAAGTCTACTTGTGACACTAAGGGCCCGATTTTACGCAAACTTAAATGGCGGTGAAGTTGGGCGTTGGGCCTGTGCCGCGATCCGCACCCGATTCCTAGCGGATTGCGCCTTTACCAATGGCCGATTCGGGCGCCGTTCCGGTGCGCGCCCAAATCGGCCGGCGCGATGATTTAAATGCATTTGCATGCATTTACATCGACTTAATGAAGCGTGCGCCCAACTTTACCATCAATTCCCCCTTTACCAGCGTTCGGCCCAATTCGCGTCCACGCCTTTACCGACCTGATAAATAAAAGTCCACCTTGTACTTTTATTCGGCAGGGGAGTCGCCGAGGCCCACCCTTCGCGGACACCCCCTCTAACCACCCCGGCAAACCCCACCGCCCCCGGGATCGGACCCCTCTGGGAGGCAGGCCTCCCCGGCAGAGCACACCCCTAACCTACCTCGATCATGGTCTCCCTCCATCATCCTTCCCGCTCACCTTCAGTCCTTCGACAGCCTGCAGCACGTTCCTGGACACTGACTTCGAGCCACGGCTGGAGTGACCGGGCTTCACACAGGTCCACTGGCGTCTGCTGGAGGAGGGGGGGTGGGCCCAGTTGGAACTCTGGTGGGGCAGGGGGGGGTGGGATGAGGAGAGGGGGCGGGCCCACGTCGCCCTCTTGGAGTGGAGGGGGGGTGGGAGGGGAGGGGGAGTGACGTCTCATCCTCTGGGGGAGTGAGAGGGGAGGGGGTGTGACGTATCATCCTCTGGGTGGTGGGGGGGGGCGGGGGGGGGGAGAGGGGGTGTGAATCTCATCCTCTGGTCGGGTGGGTTCCGCTGCCTGTCTGCGGCTGATCCCTCCTGGCACCATCACTGGTTCACTACCAGCCACAGCCATCTCTCCCGCTCTCTCGCACCTGCAGGGAAGAGTAATCTGTGGCTGGTAGTGAACCAGTGATGGTGCCAGGAGGGATCGGCCCTCCCCAGGAATGAGACGTCACATCCCCTCCCCTCCCACCCCCCCAGGGGATGAGACGTCACACCCCCTCCCCTCCCACCTCCCCAGAGGGTGAGACGTCACACCCCCTCCCCTCCCACCTCCCCAGAGGGTGAGACATCACACCCCCTCCCCTCCCACCCCCCCCTCAAGGGGATGATAAGTCACGCCCCCTCCCCCCCCACCCCGACCAGAGGATGAATGGCAGAGAGGCTCTCTCCACTCTCTGCTTTTTTTTTCGCGCCCGGGCGCGTTCTGTCAGGTTTTTTCAGGTTTTTGTTTTTTTCAGGTTTTTTCAGCTCCTATCGTTCCGGCGGTGCTAAGCCCCGCCCACTGGACCAGTGCCGGAAAAAAGCGTATGGGTGCGCTGGAGCGCGGCCTCCGGGCCCGGATCTATTTGACGCCCGCACCCGGCTCTTAGTCTCGAAATGGTAAACTCGGGCCCTAAATGTACTTTTTTCGCCATATGGTTTGGATTTCTATTGTTTCATTTAAACTCTAAAAGTATAATTAAAACAATATTTTTAGAATCATAGAAGGAGGCTATTCGGCCCATTGAGTCTGCACTGATCACAATCCCACCTAGGCCCTATCCCCATAACCCATGCATTTATCCTAGCTAGTCCCTCTGACACTAAGGGGCAATTTAGAATGGCCAATCCACCTAACCCACACATCTTTGGACTGTGGGAGGAAACCAGAGCACCCGGAGAAAACCCACACAGACACGGGGAGAATGTGCAAACTCCACATAGACAGTGACCCAAGCCGGGAATTGAACCCGGATCCCTGGCGTTGTGAGGCAGCAGTGCTAACCACTGTGCCACCGTGCCTACCCTGTACATATTGGAATTTTTGTGCATGCAAAATGGGGCCTTGTCATTGATGTTCCATCCAACTGACCCCATATCTCTAAGCACCTCAAATGAGAGAGATACTTCAATATTCAAGATGGAATCTAACTGCATGTGCAAAACTCTGTGTTAAATTGTGAGTGTGAATAGTGTTACTTTGCACTCAGCGGAGAAGATCTTTCAATTTACTGGGAAGCATAAAGAATTGATAAACCTTAGGTTTGAGTCTTTGAGCTGAATATTACCATCCCACCCGCCATGTGAATTGTAATGGGCAGGACACAGACCAAAGGTCCGTTGGCCTTGGGTGGGATTTTCCAGCCTTGGGGCGAGCGCGGCCGGAAAATCCCGCCCTTTGGGTTCAAGTGTCAGAATTGGCTTTCAGTAATACAAGGTATCTAATTCCCTTTGACTTTATTTTTGGTTCGTGAGCCAGCTTTTGCTGTTCTCTAGAGATAATCCAGCTCGCTTGATCTCGATTGTCAGTACGAATACAGACTGTGAAAGCAGGGCCTCATGATCCTTCTGAGCTTTTGGGTTTTAAGCAGGAGGCTAGGAAAGATATCAACTGAACATTGGTAAAGCTTGAAGTTTTAAACTTTATTTATTAGTGCCACAAGTAGGCTGACATTAACAATGCAATGAAGTTACTGTGAAAATCTCCCAGTCGCCACACTCCTGTTCGGGTACATAGAGGGAGAATTTAGCATGGCCAATGCACATAACCAGCTCTGTGGGAGGAAACTGGAGCACCCGGAGGAAGCACACGCAGACCCAGGGGTGGGGGATGGGGGGGGGGGGGGGTGCAATTTTACCATTTTGATTCTAAGTGCTGAATCTGGGAATGTTTCGGATCCGACTTGTAAACCTGTTCTCCGGCGCTCCCCCACACACTCTGCCTGAAAAAAAAATCAGCAATTCTGAATCGCACTGCAGAAGCCTGTGGGTGGGACTTATCGCGCCCTAAATCCTGCAGCTCCGATCAGCGCCTCCAGCTGCGCATGCGCAGAAACAAAAATAGAAAAACGCTCCCCTGCCACATCACTCCTGGGCCGGATAATGCCTCCCCCCTGTCCCCCATAGACATTGCCCCACACCATAACTGACCCCCTTATCCCCTCACACCCCCTCTCTACCCAGACAGATCATGCCCCCCTGCCCACCTTCCCCCCACTGATCACACGCAGAGTGGCAGCAGAACCCCCTTCCCCCCACCAATCACATGCAGAGTGGCAGTGGACCCCCCTTCCCCCCCACCGATTACACGCTGTGTGGCAGCGGACCCCCCTCCCCCCCCACCGATCATACGCAGAGTGGCAGTGGACCCCCCTTCCCCCCCACCATTCACACTGTGTGGCAGCGGACCCCCACTTCACCCCACTGATCACACGCAGAGTGGCAGCGGTCCCCCCTTCCCTCCCACCAATCACATGCAGAGTGACAGCGGTTGCCCCTTCCCCCCCCACCGATCACACGCAGTGTGGCAGCGGATCCTCCCTGGCCCCCCCTCCCACCCCACCAGAGAACCATCTGACCCACCCCCCTCGCCCCTCACTAGAGACCCATCTGACCCGCCTGCCTCCCCCCACCAGAGAGCCACCTGGCCCGCTTCCCTCCCCCCCCACCGATCTGAGTCAGAGAGCCGCCGGAAGCTCTGAACTTACCAGAGCTTCCGGACCTTTGGGGACCATGTCTGTTTCACACCGAATCTGGATGGGCGAACGCGGTGGTAAAGGGGGAAGTGCCAGTAATTCTGGGCGTGCAGCCCATTGAGTCAATTTAAATTTAAACGTTTCGGGCGAGGTCCAGATGGCAACCATTTTTGGCGATTGGTAAAGGGGGAACGGGCACGGAGGCAGGCGCAAATCGTGCTGCTCGCCTCATGTCCGACTTTGCCAAGTTTTTGCACCCGTAAACGGGCACAACCTGATGGTAAATTGGGCCCGGGGAGAACGTGCAGACTCTGCACAAACAGTGAGCCAAAGTGGGAATCGAACCCAGGTCCCTGGTGCTGTGAGGCAGCAGTGCTAACCCACTGTGCCTTAAGGGAGTGAAGGGAATTCCTGTTACGGTACTTTAGTACATTTAAAATTTAAAAAGATTATTTCCTTGTGAGTTTGAAGTTTCTCATGTCACATTGCGTTGTGAATGGTATATCTTATAAATCTATATGAAAAAATTACATCCGTTTAGTAGCAGGAGATGACAGGTAAACATATTCATTATTGATCATTATTAATGAATTTTATCATTTAATCCCAGTTGAGCAGTGATTAAAAAGAAATTCATAAATCAATCAATGGTAGTGAATCGGATAAGGGGTAAACCTTTTAGAACTGAGGTGAGGAGAAATTTCTTCGCCCAGAAGGTGGTGAATGTGTGGAATTCACTCCCACAGAAAGTAGCTGAGGCCAAAATGTTTTCTGATTTCAAGAAGAAATTAGATATAGCTCTTGGGGCTAAAAGAATCAAGGGATATGGGGGTTATCAGGATATTGAGTTTGATGATCAGCCATGATTGAGGCAGAGCAGGCTCGAAGGGCCGAATGGCCTACTCCTGCTTCTAGTTGCTATGGCCCATTGAGCCTGCACCAACAACAATCCCATTCAGGCCCTATTCCTGCAACCCCACTAATCCCTCGAACACTAAGGGACAATTTAGCATGGCCAATCAATCTAACCAGCACATCCTTAGACAGTGGGAGGAAACCCACGCAGACACAGAAAGTGTAAACTCCACACTGACAGTCACCCAAGCCGGGAATCGAACCCGGGTCCCAAGCGGTGTGAGGCAGCAATGCTAACCACTGTGCTACCGTGCTGCCCAAAGCCTGAGGTAGAAAGATTTTTAATCAATCAGTAAGCAGGGGGAGGGGAAGTGGAGTTGAGGATTATCATATCAGATCAGTCATGGGTGAGGCCACACCTAGAGTAGTGTGTGCAGTTTTGGTCTCCTTTTCTGAGGAAGGATGTTCTTGCTCTCGAGGGAGTGCAGTAAAGGTTTACCAGGCTGATTCCAGGGATGGCGGGACTGATGTATGAGAAGAGAGAGACTAGGGTTAGGATTGTTTTCGGTGGAGTTCAGACGAATGAGGGGGAGAATCTCATAGAGACTTATAAAATTCTGACAGGACTAGACAGGGTAGATGCAGGGAGGATGTTCCCGATGGTGGGGGAGTCCAGAACCAGGGGTCACAGTCTGAGGATTTGGGGTAGACCATTTAGAACGGAGATGAGGAGACATTTCTTCACCCAAAGAGTGGTGAGTCACAGGAAGTAGTTGATGCCAAAACATTGAATGTATTCAAGAGGCGGCTGGATATAGCATTTGGGGTGAATGGGATCAAAGGTTATGGGGAGAAAGCAAGATTAGACTATTCAGTTGGACGATCAGCCATGATCGTAATGAATGGCGGAGCAGGCTCGAAGGGCCAAATGGCTTCCTCCTGCTCCTATCTTCTATGTTTCTATGGTTCATTGAATGGCAGAGCAGAATCGATGGGTCTGCTCCTGCACCCTAATGTCTTATTGTCTCATTAATTTCCAAAATGCCACATATTCTCTGTTTCATTCGGCATACCGAATTGAGAGCTTCTGATCCGTCCTCCAGGCTGACTCGATGCCTCAATGATTTGTACATCAGTGAATCCTTGCTCCAGCAGTTTTCCGGCAGCTCCCACTCCAGCTATCCCGGCTCCCACGACGACCACCTTTGGGTTTCTCTTGAGTGAATCCTTGGAGTTCATGCTTCGAAACGAAAGACACAAACAAACACAATGCAAATCTCCTGCAGCATCACAGTGCACAAAAATTCAAAAGTGCTTTTTAAAACCAATCTTTGTACAGACGACCTTTAGCAACCAGCCAGAGTCGAGAGGGCGGCTCGGTGGCACAGTGATTAGCATTGCTGCCTCACAGCGCCACGGAACTGGATTCACTTCCAGCCTCGGGTCACTGTCTGGGCCGAGTTTACACATTCTCCCCGTGTCAGCGTGGGTTTCCTCTGGGTGCTCCGGTTTCCTCCCACAGTCCAAAGATGTGCGGGTTAGGTGGATTGGCCATGCTAAATTGCCCCTTAGTGTAAGGGGGATCCGCAGGGTAAATGTGTGGGGTTATAGGAACAGGACCTGGGTGGGATTGTGGTCAGTATAGACTCGATGGACTGAATGGCCTCCTTCTGTACTGCAAGGATTCTATGATTCAACTCTAAGCTTGAGAGTGTGTGCTAAGTTTGCACCAGTTCGTTGTTGCAAGGTTTTTTTCCAATGAGGCCTCAAATGAAAACAGGTTTGAAAGGGAATCTAAATCTCAACTTACAGACTTCATAGAATCCCTACAGTGCAGCAGGAGGCCATTCGTCCCATCGAGTCTGCACCGACAATCTCACCCAGACCCTATCCCCATAACCCCACATATTTACCCTGCTAATCCCCCTGACACTAAGGGCCCGCTTTTACCATTTTCATTCTAAGTGCCGAATCTGGGCGTAGTACAGATCCGACGTAGAAATCCGCTTTCAGGCGCCCCCATTCGCTCTCAGCCATCTCCAGTCCGATTCACGCTGTGGGCGGGGCTTAGTGCTGCCGGAATGATCGGAGCTCTGAACTACGCATGTGCAGTTAGAAAAATATTGGAAAAAGCGCGCCCGTGTCGGATCACTCCCGAGCAGCAGAAAACGGAGAAAGCGGCCCGGGAGCGAAAAGCGGGAGCGAGGGTGTATCTCGGGGCGGAGAGGGGGGTGCGCAGATGGATCTCTGGTGGTGGTGTGGGGGGCGCAGGGGGGTCTGCTGCCACTCTGCGGGCGATCGGTGGGAGGGGGAGGGGAGCAAGGGTGGCGATCGGTCTGGGTAGCGGGGGGTGGTGGAGAAGGGGGACAGGGATGTGTGTGTATCCCCCTTATTCACCCCCCCCACTACCCAGACCAATCGCCACCCCTGCCCCCCCGCCACCGATCGCCCACAGAGTGGCAACGGACCCCCCTGCCCCCCCCACCAGAGATCCATCTGCCCCCCCTCCCTGAGATACTTCTTACCCGCCTCCCTCCTCCCCCCATCCCAAGACAACGAGCTGGCCTCACTCCCTCCCCCCCCAAGACAACGATCATCCCTCCCCCCGACCATCAGACAACGATCGGCCCTCCCCCCCCCACCAGAGATACATCTGACCCGCCTCCTCCTCCTCTCCCCCCGACCAACCAGACAATGATCTGGCCTCACTCCCCTCCTCGCCCCTCCAACCAGAGAATGATCTGACCTGCCTCCCTCCTCCCCCCCCACCACTGATCTGAGTTAGAGAGCCGTTGGAATCTCTGAACGTGCTCTTCAGAGGCTGGAGCACCCGACTCAGACTTTTATTTAGCAGGTCCCTAAAAGCGCGGTTCCGGATTGGCAAATGTGGGGTAAAGGGGGAAATGCTGATAGAGTTGGGCGGGCAGTTCATTAATTCAATTTAAATGCATGCAAATGTATTTAAATCGCCGTTGCGCCCAATTTGGGCGCGGAACGGATCCCCGCCATTCGCAGGTCTCGGTAAAGTGGCGATCTGCACGGACGTGGGTGCAGATCGCGATAAAGGCCTCACACCCGACCTTACCGCGATTTCGCACTTGAAAACGGGCACAAATTGTTGGTAAAATCGGGCCCTAAGAGTCAACTTAGCATGGCCAATCAACCTAACCTGTACATCTTGGACAGTGGGAGGAAACTGGAGCACCCGGAGGAAACCCACGCAGACACAGGGAGAACGTGCAAACTCCACGCAGTCACCCGAGGCCAGAACCGAACCCGGATCCCTGGCGCTGTGAGGCAGCAGTGCTAACCATGAACCTGAATGGCCACCATGCCGCCCCAAATTTCCAACAAACAAGTTGTGTTTGTCTGATGGTGCATTTCTGTATTGGAATGGGCGGGTCCAGAATATCCAAACTCCAGAATGTCCTATGGACTATTTTTCAGAATATGAAAAGGGCTGAACCTGGTGGGTTACAGTAAGGTTGCCAGTCCTCCAGGATTGGCTTGGAGTCTCCAGGAATTGAAGATAAATTTTCTGGACGATACAGTGTGCATCTCTGGAGAAAATAGGCATGTTATAAAATATGGGGTTTTCGGTCATTTTCTTTGAATGGTTCTCTTTGTCAGATGTAAAAATATTGAAATTTGGTCGTGTTAAGTGTGGGGGAGGGGGGATGGTGGGGATGCAAAGGGGGGGGGGGTGCAGTTTGGCTGATAGTTTGGCATCATCCATCGATAGGTGGAGCGTGCTGGTAAAATCATGCGAGAGCTGAGAAATCAGGATCGCGCCCGATTTCTCACGTCTCGCGATCTTACCGGCACTGGATTTCCGGCGCAGTCAGCCTCTTGCGAGCCTTTCCAGTGAGAGGCTGAATATATTATTTAAATTTATTTAAATTATCATTTACATTGGTTCAGCAAGCCCAGCGCTCAATCGTCCAGGCTAATTTGCCTCTGAGGCTGCGCCAGGAGTGGTTCTCTCCGGCGAGGAAAACTCCTGTTCCCCATGAACAGGGGACACTCATGTTGCCCTCGCCGGTAGAACTGGAGGCCATTGAGGCCCCCCCAGGGAGGTCAAGGGCAAGTTGGATGCCCCTGGGGCAGTGCCAGCCTGGCACCTTGGCACTGCCCACCAGGCACCTTGGCACTGCCCACCCAGGCACCTTGGCGCTGCCCATCAGGCAGTGTCAGGGGGTGGGGCCAGAAGGGCCAGGGCCTGGAGGGAGTGTGGTCTGGAGGAAGTGGGGCCAGGCCGGGGCAGCCAGATCGGGGAGGGAGTGTGGCCCGTTGTCACTCTACAAGTGATCGGCGGGGAGCAGGGGAGGCCCACTGCACACTCTACAGCACTGAAATATTTTCTCATTTTAAATTGAAACTAATTACACTGACATGGGGCATATAGCGGAAGGGTAAAGTACAGCAGATGCTGGAAACCTGAAATATAAAATGCTGGAAATACTCAGCAGACAAGTCAGCATCTGTGGAGAGAGAAACAGAGTCAATGCTTCAGGTCCACAACCTTCACTAGTTCTGGCGAAGGGTCATTGACCTCCAGTTCTCTCTGCACAGATGTTGCCAGATGCACTCAGCTTTTCCAACACGTCCTGTTTCTATTGCAGGGGAAATAACCCCCTTTAGCCAGACCCCCAAAAAACAATCAGACTCTTGTGAGTCTCCCGTTCCCCCTCAACAAGAAAGCCGGCAGCTGCTGCCTGAGATCTGGTTCGGCTCAACATTAAATGTGACTTTCAAACAAAAAAGTTAAGGTATGAAGCACAAGAGATTAGCACTGCTGCCTCACAGCGCCAGGGAACCAGGTTCAATTGCGGTCTCGGGTCACTGTCTGTGTGGAGTTTGCACATTCTCCCTGTGTCTGTGTAGATTTCCTCCGGATGCTCCGGTTTCCTCCCACACTCCAAAGATGTCCGGTTAGATTGATTGGCCATGCTAAATTGACCCCAGTGTCAGGGGAACTGGCAAGGTAAATGTGTGGGGCTATGGGAATAGGGTCTGGGTGTGATGTGGTTGGTATAGACTTGATGGGCCGAATGGCCTCCTTCTGCACTGTAGGGATTCTATGAAAACATAAACAATAAATTGATAATTAAAAAAATTAGTAATTGATAAAAATGACATTAAAAAGTGCCAAGCATAAAATCCCTACTGTACAGAAGGAGGCCATTTGGTCCTTTGAGTCTGCACTGACAACAATCCCACTCAGGCCCTATCTCTGTAAACCCACATATTTACCCAGCTAATCCCCCTGGCACTAAGGAGCAATTTAGCATGGCCAATCAACTCATTCACTCACTCACTCATTCAGTCCCTCACACACTCACAATCACACTCACTCACTCACCCCGGCGACTGACACCATGGGGGGAATTTTCCCATCCTGCCTGCCATGGGAATCATAGCGGGGTGAGGTGCAGACGTACAAAGTTCCATGGACCTCGGGCGGGACTTTCCAGTTTTGGGGCGAACGCAGCCCTGAAGTCCCACCCCATGTGTCTCTTTGCCAGTCAGCCAGGCTGTCAATCTGTCTGTCGATCAAGTAGGATTCTGCAGAACATTGCAGTATTCAAATGAGGCCTTGTTAAGATCTGTACAGCCTCCATATCCCAATCACAGTATCTAAGAGAAGGCCCCTTTCAGATCAGTATGGTCTCCAATCCCAACCTTGCTGAATTGTTCCTACACATCGGGGTCCCCCACACACAACCTGCCACTCCATTAATATCTTAAGTAATTTGCATCCTGAACAATTTCACCATTAATCTTCAATGCTTTAACTTCTCCGGTACGTAATAACAATCCCATTGTGAGTGGGGGGATTTCTTTTCTTAGCCCTTTAAGGGGCGTTTCCCTGAAAGTGTCATGAGACCCGCTGGTCCAATTGGGAGCTGAGTTGGGGACTCATTCAGACTTGCCTGGGCTTGTTCCAGGACTCGGAGTTTGGGGTCAGTGGAGTTTAAGACCTTTTTACTGTGATACGTATAGTCATTCTGTTCATGGTGGCATGATGGCACAGTGGTTAGCACTGCTGCCTCACAGTGCCAGGAACCCGGGTTCGATTCAGGCCTTGGGTGACTGTCTGTAGAATTTGTACGTTCTCCCCATGTCTGCATGGGTTTCCTCTGGGTGCTCCTGGGACCTGAGTTCAATTCCCAACTTGGGTCACTGTCTGTGTGGAGTTTGCACATTCTCCCTGTGTCTGCGTGGGTTTTCTCCGGGTGCTCCGGTTTCCTCCCACAGTCCAAAAATGTGCAGATTTGGTAGATTGGCCATGTCAAATTGGCCCTTAGTGCCAGGGGGATACGTGGGGTTAGGGGATAAGGCCTGGGTGGGATTGTTGTTGGTGCAGACTCGATGGGCTGAATGGCCTCTTTCTGTACTGTTGGGATACTATGATTCTATGGAACCTTTGTTAGTTCACTGACTGGAGTTCGAGCCTTAACTTGCAACACTACCTAACCCCACATGTCCAGCTGTTACGGACTGTCAGCTTTGCAAATACTATTCAAGTTAAAGTTTATTTATCAGTCACAAGTAAGTCTTACATTAACACTGCAATGAAGCTACTGAAATTCACCATACTCCGGCGTCTGTTTGGGTCAATGCACCTAACCAGCATGTATCTCAGACTGGAGGGAAACTGGAACACCCAGAAGAAACCCACGGAGACATGGGGAGAATGTGCAGACTCCGCACAGGCAGTGACCCGAGGCCGGAATTGAACCCGGGTCCCTGGCACTGTGAGGCAGCAGTGCTAACCACTGTGCCATCGTGCTGCCCCTAAATCACATTCATTTTAGATTAGCATGCATACTTCATTCCATTTGGTCCTCCATCATGAACCTGGGATTTTAGGAGGTTAGGTTTTTATAGATGTTTCCAATTCAGTTGAGAAAATGACCCTCGACAAACACTATTATTTTCGAATGGAAGGTCACCGCTTCAGCTGGAGTTTGCACTGGAGCTGCTTGAGTGGAGAAAGAACATTGCACACGAACAATCCACCCTATACCACAACCTCCTGTAAATAGCTTGAGTTTAACTGATTTGAGACTTCAATTATGTACAACTGCTATTTTTAGCCAGAGCTCATAGTGACCTCAGTGGCAAATCAGATCATTAGATTCATTTTCAACCAGCACTCCTTGTTCCAGCAACGGAATAAGAAATATGACTCACACAAGTCAGGACTTGTAAGAGTTCTTGATTGCATTTGATTTGTTTCATTATTTATTTTTTAAAATTCAGTCATGGGACACGGGCATTGCTGGCTGGCCAGCATTTATTGCCTATCCCTAGTTGCCTTTGAACTGAATGCTTGCCAGGCCATTTCGGAGGGCAGTTGAGAGTAAGCCTCATTGCCGTGGCTCTGGAGTCAAAGGTAGGCCAGACTGGGAAGGACGATAGATTTCCTTCCCTAAAGGACGTTAGTGAACCAGATGGGTTTTTCTGACAAACGTAGAATCCTACAGTGCAGGAGGAGGCCATTCAGCCCATCAAGCCTGCACCAACCACAATCCCACTCAGGCCCTATCTCCATAACCCCATGCATTTACCCTAGCTAGTCCCCCTGACACTAAGGGGCAATTTAGCATGGCCAATCCACCTAACCTGCACATCTTTGGCAGCCAGCAATGGTTTCATGGCCATCAGTACATTCTTAATTCCAGATATTTTTTATTGAATTCAAATTCCACCATCTGCCATGGCAGGATTCGAACTCAGGTCCCCAGAAATTAGCTGAGTTTCTGGCTTAGTAGTCTAGTGATAATACCTCTAGGCCATCGCCTCCCTCATTGTCACATGTATTGGGATATAGTGAAAAGTATTGTTTCTTGCATGCTATACAGACAAAGCATACCATTCATAGAGTACATAGGGGAGAAGGAAAGGGGAGGGTGCACAATGTAATGTTACAGTCATAGAAATCATAGAAACCCTACAGTGCAGAAAGAGGCCATTCGGCCCATCGAATCTGCACCGACCACAATCCCACCCAGGCCCTATCCCCACATATTTACCCACTAATCCCTCTAACCTACGGATCCCGGGACACTAAGGGGCAATTTAGCATGGCCAATTAACCTAACCCGCACATCTTTGGACTGTGGGAGGAAACCGGAGCACCCGGAGGAAACCCACGCAGACACAGGAAGTACGTGCAAACTCCACACAGACAGTGACCCAAGCCGGGAATCGAACCCAGGTCCCTGGAGCTGTGAAGCAGCAGTGCTAATCCACTGTGCTACCGTGTCGCCCCATAGCTAGGGAATAAAGAAAAATCAGCCATTCAAAAGTCTGATGGCAGCAGGGAAGACGCTGTTCTTGAGTTGATTGGTACGTGATCTCAGACATTTGTATATTTTTCCCAATGGAAGAAGGTGGAAGAGAGTATTTCAGGGTGCGTGGGGTCCTTGATTATATTGGCTGCTTTTCCGAGGCAACAAGAAGTGTAGACAAAGTCAATGGATGGGAGGCTGGTTTGTGTGATGTGTGAAGTTGTACGAACTAAGGAATAGCATGATGGGAAAATTGGTCAGCTATTTGGTACAATATAAGCAAGACTGACTCCGCATAACTTAAGGCTGTATGAGTAAATAAAACAAGATAAGGTCAGGGATGACGGAGTCACCGACCTTCTGTTACATCAAAGGACAAGATAAGGGTATGAATAATGCGACAAAGAGTTCTAGGAGGTCAGCAAGTTATGACATGATTAATGATGTTGCTTATGATTCTATTACTAATCAAATTCCTGAATATGCTCTGGTCGCGCAAACTGATAATGATTATGTATAAATACTGAACTAATTCTTTGTGTAATTGCGGACTTGTGGAAGAATCGGCAGTTGTACCAACTGCTCTCTGACCTCAAGTTTCAGCCATATACTGCATGCAGTCTTTCGTAAATAAAGACTAAGTTATTTTATTGGAACAAATTTTGTTGAGTCTTTCTATCACAGTCAAGAAGCGGGAAAGTTTCCACTTCAACAGATGGGCTGGGCTACGTTCACAACCCTTTGTAGTTTCTTGTGGTCTTGGTCAGAGCAGGAGCCACACCAAGCTGTGATACATCTGAAGGAATGCTTTCAATGGGGCATCTGTAAAGGTTGTTGAGAGCCTTCGCGGACATGCCGAATTTCCTAAGCCTCCTGAAAAAGTAAAGGCATCGATGGACTTTCTTAACCAATGCATCAGCGTGGAGGGACCAGGACAGGTTGCTGGTGATCTGGACTAACCTGCTGTGTTTGGTAAATCCACGCATCCATGCATTCTCGATTCAATCAGATACTGCTGACTATGAAGAATGTAACTTTGCATAGTCCCAGAATAATCTATCAAGAGCCAAATCCTTTCATTACACCCTAAGCGCTTATTGGCTTCTCAAATAATCCTCATGTTGTGGGGTTTGCTTGGCATGAAGTAAAACAGCTTCACATCGGGATTAATTTCAATCAGGATATGAAGCTAATTTAATGACTTATGTTAGAGTTCTAATGTAAAGAGTTATGTAAGAGTTTTATGTAAAATTATAATTTCTAGTATTTTTTTTTAATCCAAGAAGAACTGAAATGTAAAGATAAATGTTTTGGCTCTGCCTCTCTCTCTCTACGATCAAATTAACACATTTTTTCCTGCATGTGCTATCTGTATTAATATCATCTACGGGGCTGTTGAATATTTATTGTCTCAATGATCTTTCTGCATCCCTTATTTTTGTCAACTCGATTCAGAGTATTGCAATTAAAGGTGATAGTGATAATCTTAGTTTCATTCCCACGATAATTTAAAAACATTAAGAGTACCAAATTTGACCTTCAAATTTAGGATGGAAGAGATTTCACTGCAGGCCTTTAATATAGACAAAGAGGCTTCACAGAGACATCATCAAAGAAATGGTACTAAGCCAAAGATGGGCACACTCGCAGGGTTTTCCTGTTGAAAGGGGTTGGCCTTAAAAACAGTCTAATAACAAGAGAGAGAAGGCAAGATACAGGGAGATTTACGGAGGTAACGTTTCTGAGTTGGGGGCTCTGGGGAGTTGACTGTGCAGTTTCAAGTAGTGGGTTGAAGGGAGGTCAGTTAGGGCATACACAGAGATTCAGAGGCAGAGTTCATTGTCAGAGGTCCAGAGGTGACTATATAAAGAGTGAGAGGCATGGCCATGGATGGATTTCACTTCAGGGATGTGTATTTCTAATTTGAGGCATTGGGATGACTGTGAGTCAATATAGGTGAGCCTGGAAGTAGCAAGGATGAGGAACAGGGTTTCAGTGTTAAAGGTGCTAAAGGCGGCACAGTAGCACATTGGTTAGCATTGCTGCCTCACAGCGCCAGGGACCCGGGTTCAATTCCAACCTCGGGTTACTGTCTGTGTGGAGTTTGCACATTCTCCCCACGTCTATGCGGGTTTCCTCCGGGTGATCCGGTTTCCTCCCACGGTCCAAAGATGTGCAGGTTAGGTTGATTGGCCATGCTAAATTGCCCCTTAGCGTCAGGGAAATTAGCGGGGTAAATATATGGGATTACAGGGAGAGGGTCTGGGTGGGATTGTTGTCGGTGCAGACTCGATGGGCCAAATGGCCTCTTTCTGCACTGTAGGGATTCTATTCTATGATAAATATTGTGGAAGGCACTTCAGTTCACGTGTTAAAATGCATTATCATATCAAAAATTATGTGGTGTCTTCCATGTACTTAATGTGTTGATTGAATTTCTGAGGTTTCTTCAAACATAAAGTTTAAGGTCAAATTTAATAGCCTTACCGATTGTAAGTTATTTTGACAATAAAGCAAGGAATATTACCATGAATTTTAATCACCACAGCCTGAGTCTTGAGTCAGGTTAACATCACCTAGGTAATACATATTCAAGGACCCGCAGTGAATATTGTTGCAGATAGCGAATGCTGAAGAAAACATTGAATATGGATGTGATTATATATAGAGAGAGGAAACCAAAAGAAAAATACTTACACATACTGCTATGTGGGGGTGTTGCAAACAGAGGAGAGATGGTAGGATAGTTTCTCCTGTTTCCATCACTCAACTGGCCACAGTAAGATGTGTCTTAAAGAGGAAACCTCTGAATGCTGCGACTCTAAAGACAGGTTTTCTCGTAAGTTTAATTTTAAGTCGGCACGGTGGCACAGTGGTTAGCACTGCTGCCTCGCAGCACCAGAGACCCAGGTTCGATTCCTGGCTTGGGTCACTATCTGTGCGGAGTTTGCACGTTCTCCTTGTGTCTGCGCGGGTTCCCTCCGGGTGCTCGGGTTTCCTCCCACAGTCCGAAAGACGTGCTGCTTAGATGCATTGGCCATGCTAAATTCTCCCTCAGTGTACCCGAACAGGCACCAGAGTGTGGCGACTAGGGGATTTTCACAGTAACTTCATTGCAGTGTTAATGTGAGCCTTACTTGTGACTAATAAATATATTTTAACTTTACTGTAAAAGAAGGAATATTTATTTCTTAATACCTGAATGTAATCACAAATGTACCTCCGCACTCATTCACACAAGGCACACACACGCAAGAAAAGATGCTTACAAAAGAGGTAGCATGCACTTAGAGTCATAAAGTCATAGAGATATATGGCATGGAAACAGGCTCTTCGGCCCAACTCGTCCATGCTGACCAGGCTTCCTGAAACTGAACTAGTCCCATTTGCCTGCGTTTGGCCCATAACCCTCTAAATGTTTAAAGATTCCAAAGAATAACTCTTATCTTTCGACATTGCAGCTGGTAATGTTGCTGGCCTGATGGTTTCCTTTTGTTTCACTGAAGGTTGGAGGTTTTTGGCAATGAATTCATAGTGACTTAATCCTTGCAACAATAGCTTTCTGGCTTTGTCCCAATCTCGAGAGTGAAGATTTGGCATTGTACTGCACATCTGTCGGTAAAAAGCTGGCTCCACTTCTCTGCATATTAGTGGATTCTCAGTCGGGATTTTCCTTCGCTGGACAGGGTCTCTTTGTCTCCCAGACTGACTGACGTCAGGTTACGCTTAAGATGTGTGCCAATAAAGTGTTGCTTATTGCAAACAGCTTTTTGTCAGGTGACCATAGTATTAGTTTTCCCATTGTCCACTCAAATGGTCCCTGACAACATGAGCCTTGGCACGCAATGGGGTGTTTATCTCCACCATTTGCATTTCCATTTTCCTCATGTCCATTTCATGGAATTTCATCCTGTCGCCACTAAGCACAGTGGTTAGCACTGCTGCCTCACAGCGCCAGGGACCCGGGTTCGATTCCCGGCTTGGTCACTGTCTGTGCAGAGTTTGCACGTTCTCCCCGTGTCTGCGTGGACTTTCTCTGGATGCTCCGGTTTCCTCCCACAGTTCGAACAACGTGCTGGTTAGGTGCATTGGCTGTGCTTAATTCTCCCTCAGTGTACCCGAACAGGCGCCGGAGTGTGGCGACTAGGGGATTTTCACAGTAACTTCATTATTAATGTAAGCCTGCTTGTGACTCATAAATAAACTTCAAAACGTTAAACTAAGCCTATGTGATCATTGTTCATCAGTTTCTGTAGGCACTTAACAAATATAGCTGTTAAATCCCCAGGTTGGTTTTTGATGTCTTCTCAAAGAAATGTTCCAGATGGACGTTTACAGTGAGATTCTCCGGCCTCCCAGCCGCATGTTGCCCAATGGCGTGAGGTGGCGCGTTGTTTGCCAGAGGCGGAATTCTCTGGTCCCAATGGGAATTCACACAGACGTCATCACATGCCAGCGGGAAACCCATGGGCGGATGGTGTGTTGCCGGCGAGACTGGACAATCCCGCTGGCATGAATAACTGAGGAATTCCGGCCAACATTTTTATGTCCTGACCAGAATAACAGGCTACATCCAGCCTTCTGCATAGAGTCATAGAGTCATAGATGTTTACAGCATGGAAACAGGCCCTTCAGCCCAACTTGTCCATGCCACCCTTTTTTTTAAACCCTGAAGCTAATCCCATTTGCCCAAATTTGGCCCATATCCCTCTATACCCATCTTACCCATGTAACTATCTAAATGCTTTTTAAAAGACAAAATTGTACCTGCCTCTACTACTATCTCTGGCAGCTTGTTCCAGACACTCACCACCCTCTGTGTGAAAAGGTTTCATGCAGTTTCATGTATATTCGTCAGCCAAAGAATTAGGGCTTCTGACTGCTTGACTCTGTCTTGTTACAATGCAGATTGTCAATTCCCTAAAATAGAGGCCAGATATGGGTGGCATGGTGGCACAGTGGTTAGCACTGCTGCCTCACAATGCCAGGGACCCTGGTTCGATTCTCTGCTTGGGTCACTGTCTGTGTGGAGTCAGAAGAGGGTGGAAACCAGAGATGCATTGGCCATGCTAAATTCTCCCTCAGTGTACCTGAACAGGCACCAGAGTGTGGTGACTAGGGGATTTTCACAGTAAACTTCATTGCAGTGTTAATGTAAGCCTACTTGTGACACTAATAACATTTTAAAAAATACTGCGGATGCTGGAATCTAAAACAAAAAGTGCTGGAAAATCTCAGCAGGTCTGACAGCATCTGTGGAGAGAGAATAGAGCCAGCGTTGCGAGTCTGGATGATCCTTTGTCAGAGCTCAAACAGAGGATCATCCAGACTTGAAACATCGGCTCTATTCTCTCTCCACAGATGCTGTCAGATCTGCAGAGCTGCTCCAGCATTTTCTGTTTTTGTTTGTCCATTCCCCATGTTATTATGAAGAAACTAAAGCGATCATTTGTCACACGTCAGCAGGCACACTTGTGTGGGCACAACAGTGGGAAAATGAAAGTTGCCTGTGAGTTTGGAGTGGTGTGATTGTTGTGTTCCACAGTCACTGCAGAAATTGTGATGTAAAATCTGTCTAAATGCCACATTTTAGGTGTGACTTTGCTCATCTTGGTAGTCAACAGTAGTGTTGAAGAATACCGTTCTTCAAACCTGCCTATACAAAGTTTTGAATAATTCTGCAGGGATGCGACAAGGATTGCACTTTTTATTATAAAAACGTCCTTTTCACAAAGTAGGACTAGCTTCCTTTTTTCAGTATTATTTCTTTTCAGAACTAGGGGGCATAGTTTGAAGATAAGGGGTAAACCTTTTAGGACTGAGATGAGGAGAAATTTCTTCACCCAGAGGGTGGTGAATGTGTGGAATTCACTCCCACAAAAAATAGTTGAGGCCAAAACATTGACTGATTTCAAGAAGAAATTAGATACAGCTCTAGTTTAAAGATTAAAGTTTAAGTTTAATTATTAGTGTCACAACTAGTCTTACATTAACACTGCAATGAAGTTACTGTGAAAATCTCCTAGTCGCCACACTGCAGTGCCTGTTCGGGTACGCTGAGGGAGAATTTGCCATGGCCAATGCACCTAACCAGTATGTGTTTCGGACTGTGGGAGGAAACTGGAGCACCCGGAGGAAACCCATGCAGCCACAGGGAGAACGTGCAGACTACATACAGACAGTGACCCAAGCTAGGAATTGAACCCAGGTCCCTGGTGCTGCGAGGCAGCAGTGCTGATCACTGTGCCACCATGCCCCACAATGAAATGAAGTTTCACGCCACCTTGGTTATGTAACTGTTAATACCCTTGCCTAATTAAAATCTATGGTCAGAAAGTTATGTCCATTCCCAAGTCGGGAATTGAACACATGTGCCCGGTGCTGTGAAGTAGCAGTGCTAACCACTGTGCCACTGTACCACCCATGGGGCTAAAGGGATCAAGGGATATGGGGAGAAGGCGGACTGGGAAGGATATTGAATTTGATGAGCAGCCATGGAAGTCGCAGTAATGTCTAAAGATGTGCAAGTTAGGTGGGTTGGTCATGCTAAATTGACCCTGAGTATCCAAAGATGTGTGAGTTAGGGGGATTCGCAGGGTTGTGGGGATGGGTTGGGCCTGGGTAAAATGCCCTGCCGGAGAGTCGGTGCAGACTCGATGGGCTGAATGGCCTCCTTCTGCACTGTATGGATTCAATGATTCCATGAATATAATAATTGGAAGAGATTGAGACAGCGAAAAATGACCCTGCAAAAAATGTAGTGAAGCTAATATCACACTGCTTTGGAGGCCATATAGCATTCTATAACTTATATTTCACAATATGTCAGGGAACCTTTCCCAAGGGATTTATTCCTGATTTCCTTTTCCCCAATATTTGTGATCATGCCTCCTGCTTTCTAGGATCAAAGCTCTGTAATTCCCATCCTAACATTTTACTGCCACTCTGTAATGGCGTATTATTAATTATAATTTATTATTATTACCTCCTTATGTGTCAGTTTGACAAATTCTAGCATTGGATGACTGTGTATATGGAGTTTGTACGTTCTCCCAGTGTCCGCGTGGGTTTCCTCCGGGTGCTCCGGTTTCCCCCTCCAGTCCGAAAGACGTGCTGGTTAGGGTGCATACGCCATGCTAAATTCTCCCTCAGTGTACCCGAACAGGCGCCGCAGTGTGGTGACGAGGGAATTTTCACAGGAACTTCTTTGCAGTGTCAATGTAAGCCTACTTGTTACACTAATAAATAAACTTTACAAAGCTTTAAAAAAGGCTTATTGACAGAATAAATATATGCATTACTGAGCAAGGAAGAAGTTCTTAAACTCCACAAGCCAAAAATGCTGACTGCTGGGACAATCCGAGGAGAGTCTGAGTGAGTCCCCAATTCGGCTCCTGATTGGATCAGCGGATCACATGACCCTTTCACGGGAACACACCTTAAAGGACTATGACATCGCATCAATGCTCCTCCAGAACTAGATCAATGACTGTCTTTCCATGTGGTCCTCAAATCCACAATTAGTCCTCACCAAGTTATTAAAACTGTAAATTGCAAGAAAGAGTCAGAACTGTTGAATGATACTTTCAGAAAGGAAATATTCTTTCTTCTCCTCCTAAGCGTGAGAGTTGTAGTAACTATGTATTGTGGAGGGATAAGTAAAGTTGAGGAAAGTCCAAAGATGTGCAGGTTAGGTGGATTGGCCATGCTAAACTGACCCTAGTGTCAGGGGGATTAGCAGGGTAATTGGGTGGGGTTACGAGAATAGGGCCTGGGTGGAATTGTGGTTGGTACAGACTCGATGGGCCGAATGGCCTCCTTCTGTACTGTCGGGATTCTATGATTCTATGAATGTAGCATTACTGATTGAGTACACAAATAATTCCAAACATCTTGCTCCAGTAAATTATAGAGTGTGCAAGTAACTCTGATGGGAATTACCTGTCATACAACAAGAAATGGGGCGGCACGGTAGCACAGTGGTTAGCACTGCTGCTTCACAGCTCCAGAGACCTGGGCTCGATTCCCGGCTTGGGTCACTGTCTGTGCAGAGTTTGCACATTCTCCTCGTGTCTGTGTGGGTTTCCTCCGGGTGCTCTGGTTTCCTCCCACAGTCCAGAGATGTGTGGGTTAGGTTGGTTGGCCATGCTAAAAAACTGCCCCTTAGTGTGTCCTGGGATGCGTAGATTAGCGGGTAAAATATGTAGGGATATGGGGGTAGGGCCTGGGTGGGACTGTGGTTGGTGCAGACTCGATGGGCCGAATGGCCTCTTTCTGTACTGTAGGGTTTCTATGATTAAAGGAAAACTTTTTTCTCACTGATGGAGCAGGTTGAATTAGCTTAAGGAAAACTGTATAATTAAAGGTGTGTATGATCTTCTGTTAACAGCGCCCGTCCTTAATCCTGCTGGTGTCTGATTATATGGTACACAAATTAGATGAAAGTCCGATGCTCGGTGAAATTGTTACTTAGTCAAATGGACCATGAATTCCATTTGAAATCAGGATGTCTCCAAATTCATGTCAGCTCAAAATGTCTTTATTTTTTGGTACCTTTCAGTACGTTACTCCTAATCCAAAAAGCCAATTAAGTCCAATCATGGCCCCCGCATGAGGGACAAACCAGATCCAAGCTGACAAGGCAAGGATATTGGTCGGTATTTTATGACCTTGCCCGGGCAAGGCTTATAAGGTCCAGCCTGAGGCCAACGGAGATTTCCATTCTACAAGCCCTTACAGTTCCTGAATGACGCCACATGTCGCCATGGTAACTTAAGAGCCACATGGGTGCAGTCCATCATACTGTGTGCCTGGGGCATCCCTGATAGGTGGACAAAGTCTATGGCCCAGGGCGGGCGAGATAGTAAAATTCCGGCCATTGTATCCCATCTTGGGCATGATCTAACAAGGATGAGGCATTGCACCCCCTCCCTGGATTGATCTAACGCTTCATCTTAGTCAAAAGGCCGAAATGGCTTTGAAAAATGCAGCTGACAAAGCTGAAAAAAGCTTTGGTTTAACCCCATTGGCTACCCTGACCCCTTATTCTACCCAAGACAAACCATGATTGCATGCGTCAGCACACCCCAAGTGCAATAGGCTAGCCTCGTGCCCTGCATGATCAAGGTTTCACCCCTGCCAGGTAAGTATATCAGAATATCTTAACATTGTGAAATTCCTCACTCACATTAGACCCTCTGGTGAGTTCAATGCATTCCAGGATGTTACCTAACAAGCAATAGGTGTGACCTTGGCTTCTGAAAGTATCAATGGACTTTGGTACATGTACCTAAGTGGTTGAGAACATTGCTGAAAAAGCAAAGATAAAAAGGCTTTAGGTTACTTATAAAAGCTTTGAATTCAGTAAGACAAAGAACTTTTGCTTAGGTTTGGGACAAATTGATGTTTTAATTGTTCAAAGCTTGGTTAATAAATTCTCAGTTTGTGAGGGGTCAGATTATTGCAGGTTGATAATCGCAGGTGAACACTTCTTCTGAAGAAGACAAGTGTTTTTGGATGTTTTGCAGGTTTGCTTATGTTTGCGCACTTGAGATGATGTACCAGCCATCATGGATGTTCTTACTGCCCCCATGGTTTTGGGGACTGGATTGATAGAGGTTTCCAGAGTGTCAGGTCACTCCTGACAGGTTTCCAGAGTGTCAGGTCACTCCTGACAGGTTTCCAGAGTGTCAGGTCACTCCTGACAGGTTTCCAGAGTGTCAGGTCACTCCTGACAGGTTTCCAGAGTGTCAGGTCACTCCTGACAGGTTTCCAGAGTGTCAGGTCACTCCTGACAGGTTTCCAGAGTGTCAGGTCAATGCATGATGCGCATTTTGTGGGCACAGATGAATTGGAGATTGAGGAAGTGGAATCCCTTGCGGTTCCTGAACGGCACCACATGTCGCCATAGTCATTTAAGAGCCACATGGGTGCAGTCTATCATGCCTTGTGCCTGGGGCATCCCTGCTGGGTGGGAAAAGCCCATGGCCCTGGCATCCTGGCTTGCCTGGCACTGGTCAAAGTTGATAAACATTTCAGCCCTGGCATCAAGGGCATCTGTCACCTCCCTAATAAATTTGTTAGTGGCAGACAGGAATGTGTCACAGATGTCCCCAGTGCTGCCCTGGGACAAACCACTAGCAGAAGAGTTGAGAGTGGCTGTAACTTTAAGGGCCACAGGCATTGGGTGTCCTCCAGTTTCATGAGGTACCAGCTCATGCAGTATGGAGTAGAGATGGTCCATTGTCCCCCCCCCCCCCCCCCCCCCCCCCACCCCCCACCCCCCACCTGGTACAGACATGGTCTTCTCCAGCATTGCAGCTCAGACAACTGCAGGTAGGAACATAGATGCCGGGAGATTCTCGGGCACCGCTGTCTCCGATGTTGCCCTTCCATGTGTGGTCCTGCTCCCTGCAGTCCTCTGGTCCTGGCCATATGCAGCAGCACGTTATTGTCATAGAATCCATAGAATCCCTACAGTGCAGAAGGAGGCCATTTGGCCCATTGAGTCTGCACTGACCACAATCCCACCCAGGCCCTATTTCCGCAACCCCACATATTTACCCTGCTGATCCCCCTGACAGCAGGGTCAATTTAGCATGGCCAATCAACCTAACCCGCACATCTTTGGAGTGTGGGAGGAAAATCTGGAGCACCCGGAGGAAAGCCATGCAGACACGGGGAGAACATGCAAACTCCACACAGACAGTGACCCAAGGCTGGAATTGAACCCAGGTCGCTGGCGCTGTGAGGCAGCAGTGCTGTACCATCGTGCTGCCATTGTCTCTGCTGCTGGCCAGTCCCGATCAGCAGAAAGGCCAACGCAACAGACACCACGATTCTGATGAATCATGTACTGAAAGAGTGAGAACATCACCGAGAGCACTGAGGAGTCGTCACAGAGCCCTGATCCTCATTGCTCCGTGCGTCTGTGACTTCCACCCCAGTGCTTCCCATTATCTGTGTGAATTTCTGCTCACCCTCACATCACTCCTCCAACACTACAGCCACATCTCCACATAGCTTCCTCTGTACTCCAGCAGGGTGAATAGTGTTGAGCCTCTGTTGACCTGCACATCCTGCACCACCCACAATGCCCCACCCAATCCCCAGCCAAAGAGCAGAAGTCCTGACCTTGCATGGCACTTAAGTGCATTAGAGAGAATGCCTGACAACAAGGTCGGCATCCTGATTGGGTACATCAAAAATGGTGCCAGACATGGTATTGAGCATGAGAAGTGGTGCCAGCTATAACCTACCTTGCCAAGGCGTTCTCCACAGTGCGAGTTGTGTACCACTCAGGCTTGAATGGAAAGACGTGTCTACATTTTTGGGGCTTGGTGTTCTGAAACCTTTGTCCCCAGATAGTGCAACTAAATCTAGCACTGGGTATTAAACTGGCATGCTGGACTCCTCCAAGATCCATCAGTTAGTCATTCCAGCATTAACATTCATCATGATAAGACACTGCTGAGTCCTGAGAGGTCTGCAATTAGCTTTTCGAGCAATTCCTAGAGGATAGCCTCATTCTTCAGGGTCTTCCATGTTGTGCGGTTAAGTAGCCTTATTTGGGAGCAATAAATGCCCTCTCACTGCTGTATCCCGAGCGACAGAGTTCACAGGGAAATGGATTTGAACTTCCAGTCCATTAATCCCCTGTGGCCTCACACCATTGACAGAGTGAGGGTTGTAGGTTTCACTTCAATTGCCCTCCCCCCAGTGAGAGGGTCTTTATGTCTCATGAGGCAGGATAGCTCTTCATCACTGATACCCCCACACTGCCCTTGCAGCCTGGCACCTCCCAAAGGGAGGACCCCAGGACCTCATAGTCGCACCCAGTGTTGCCCCTCTGTTGTGGCCGCCTCCCATCCCCTTGGAGATGCCAGGTTGCACTGTCTGGGGACAAAGGTTTGGAACTCCAAGCCCCAAGAATGTAGACACGTCTTTCCATTCAAGCCTGGGTTTGAATTGGTTTACAGCTCCAACAAGGAAGCTCACCCACTCAGCTGCTGTTTGAACAGTAACCCAGCATGGAGGAAGCGGGCAGCGATGCCTTCCTGGCAGCCAGCACACCCCCTCAGAATGAGAGGTGACCTGGTATGAAGGGAAGGTAAAACTTCTGAGCGAACCACATGCACCCCACAACAACCATGCCCCCACTCCCCCATCCAGTGACCCTCACCCCCGGCCTGAGCTGCCCTTGTGTGTGTCCCCAGCATTCTCCCTGGTGCACTGTGCGTGTTGAACTGCCCAAGAAGTAATGACCGCCTGAGCGCTCACCTCCAATATCCCCCTCAGAGGTAACAGTGCCAGGTTCAGGTTTACGTAAAGCCGTAGTAAATGGTGCCAATGTGACGTCACACCCGTGCCAGCTGAATATTCAATGCGTGCTCAGTATCTGGTGTGCGTGCTCACTAATGACATACTGATGCATTCAGATTAGGTTGGTGCCCTTCCCCGGCCTTTTCTGTGTCACTCTGCTGGTCAGGTCAGCTCAAAATTGGCAAATGAGATCTTGCCGGTGAGAATCACCCTTTTCCGAACTCTCGGCAGTTTGAGCCCATGCCAGCATTCCCAAGGGAGCAGAAGCCGGGCTCAAGAACCCACCTGTTGAAGCATTCAGTGGATCAGTGTATTTATATCGATGATCAAGCCTGCAGCTTCCCATTAACAACACAAGCCCATATTTACAGCAAAATCTCAATCTCAACTACAAACCTTATTGAGTTCTTTATAGGATTTATAATCACCTAGAAAGGAATAATTTGATTAGGGATAGTCAGCACGGTTTTGTGAAGGGTAGGTCGCGCCTCACAAACCTCATTGAGTTATTTGAGAAGGTGACCAAAGAGGTGGATGAGGGTAAAGCGATTGATGTGGTGTATATGGATTTCAGCAAAGCGTTTGAAAAAGTTCCCCATGGTAAGCTTCTGCAGAAAACACGGACACATGGGATTGAGGGTGATTTAGTGGTTTGGATCAGGAATTGGCTAGCTGTAAGAAAACAGAGGGTGGTGGTTGATGGGAAATATTCATCCTGGAGTTCAGTTACTAGTGGTGTACCGCAAGGATCTGTTTTGGGGCCACTGCTGTTTGTCATTTTTATTAATGACCTGGATGAGGGCGTGGAAGGATGGATTAGTAAATTTGCGGACTAAAGTCGGTGGAGTTGTAGACAGTGCGGAGGGAAGTGGCAGGTTACAGAGGGACATAGATAAGCTGCAGAGCTGGGCTGAGAGGTGGCAAATGGAGTTTAATGCGGAAAAGTGTGAGGTGATTCACTTTGGAAGGAGTAACAGGAATACAGAGTACTGGGCTAATGGTAAGATACTTGGTAGTGTGGATGAACAGAGGGATCTGGGTGTCCATGTGCATAGATCCCTGAAAGTTGGCACCCAGGTTGATAGGGTTGTTAAGAAGGCGTACGGTGTGTTAGCTTTTATTGGTAGAGGGATTGAGTTTTGGAGCCAGGAGGTCATGCTGCAACTGTACAAAACTCTGGTGCGGCCGCATTTGGATTATTGCGTACAGTTCTGGTCGCCGTATTATAGAAAGATGTGGAAGTGTTGGAAAGGGTGCAGAGGAGATTTACCAGGATGTTGCCTGGTATGGTGGGAAAATCATATGAGGAAAGGCTGAGGGGCTTGAGGTTGTTTTCGTTAGAGAGAAGAAGGTTAAGAGGTGACTTAATAGAGGCATACAAGATGATTAGATAGGGTGGATAGTGAGAGCCTTTTTCCTCGGATGGTGATGGCTAGCACGAGGGGACATAGCTTTAAATTGAGGGGTGATAGATATAGGACAGATGTTAGAGGTAGGTTCTTTACTCAGAGAGTAGTAAGGGCGTGGAATGCCCTGCCTGCAGCAGTAGTGGACTCGTCAACATTAAGAGCATTCAAATGGTTATTGGATAAACATATGGATGATATTGGAATAGTGTAGATTAGAGGGGCTTTAGATTGGTTCCACTGGTCGGCGCAACATCGAGGGCCGAAGGGCCTGTACTGCACTGTAATGTTCTATGTTCTATGTTCTAAACTGTAGTGCTGACAAGCTTGTAACCGTTAGTACGGTGGCACAGTGGTTAGCACTGCTGCCTCACAGCGCCAAGGACCTAGCTTCAATTCCTGCTTCGGTCACTGTCTGTGTGGAGTCTGCATGTTCTCTCCGTGTCTGTGTGGGTTTCCTCTGGTGCTCCGGTTTCCGCAACACTCCAAAGATGTGCGGGTTAGGGTGATTGGCCTTGCTCAATTGCCCCTTGGTGTCAGGGGGATTGGCAGGGTGAATACGTGAGTTTATGGGGATAGGGTCTAGGTGGGATTGTTGTTTGTTCAGGTTCGATAGACCGAATGGCCTCATTCTGCAGTGTAGGGATTCTTGTAAAGTTTATTTATTAGTCACAAGTAAGGCTTACATTAACACTGCAATGAAGTTACTGTGAAATTCCCCTAGTCGCCACACTCCGGCACCTGTTCAGCACATCTTTCAGACTGTGGGAGGAAACCAGAACACTCAGAAAAAACCCACGCAGACACGGGGAGAACGTGCAAACTCTACACAGAGAGTGACACAAGCCGGGAGTCGAACCTGGGTCCCTGGCGCTGTGAGGCAGCAGTGTTAACCACTGCGCCACAGTGCCACCCCATTCTATGGCACATATTCATTTGGAGAGGTCATGGCATGAACGGGTACCGGGTGGTGGGCATGGGGTTCCACTTTGTTCGGCGCATATGGAAGTGCAGCATGATTTCGGCCACTTTCCTGAGAACCCAGACACAAACCAAATGAAAAGGCCAGATTATCTAATGATCACTTGGCAGCTGTCACGCAAAGGTAACATGACAGCTCCACTGGATTTAGAGGAAGTCCATCGATTTCAGAAAAAAAGGCAATGGCAGGTGAGCTTCACTGACACCATAGCCCAGAGTTCGTGCTCCTGGAGGTCAGCCAATCATGTGCTGTTGGTGCAGAATTTCCGCCTCTGTGCATTCCCAGAATGCACCAGCGGTGGTGAAGTGAAGAAGCTTAGCTAATTTTCCTAAACTAATTCTATTGTCACCATCTCCTTCCAAAGCAGTGACCTGTTTTCTTTCTCCATTGCACCCACTCCTCCGTGCCACCCCCCCCCCCTCCACCCCCCCAACCCCCCAATACCATTGTGCATTGTAGTGTTCAACTGTTCAACTAGGCAGTCTATTTACTATTGATGCTCACTGTGCTTGATTGGTTAAGCCTGGGTGTGGACACGGAGGAAAGTAAACACATTTAGAAGGAGCTAGAAGCCAGAGCTGTGGCATGAAGTAGACAGTCTAAAGCACTGTGAACAAAACGTGTTAGATTCAAAAAAACTAGCATCATATCTTCCAAGATTCCAGTCCAAAGATGTGCAGGTTAGGTTGATTTGCCATGGTAAATTGGCCCTTAGTGCCAGGGGGATTAGCAGGGTAATATGTAGGGTTGTGGGGATAGGTTCTGGGTGGGATTGTTATCGGTGCAAGCTCAATGGGCCAAATGGCCTCCTTCTGCACTGTACGGTTCTATGATTTGAAATATATAATGGGCAGGACCTTCCAATCCCATCTTCCTGAGGCCAGAAATTCACGCCCAAGGTCCATGGACCTTTTAGTGATCCGTTAAGGGAGGACGGAGAAGATTTGCAGAGAGATTTGGACAGGCTGAGTGAGTGGGCGAGGATATGGCAAATGGAGTATAACGTTGAGAAATGCGAGGTTATAAGACTTTGGAGGAAATAATAACAAATGGGATTACTATCTCAATGGAAACAAATTAAAACATGTTACCGTGCAAAGGGACCTGGGGGTCCTTGTGCATGAGACGCAAAAGCCCAGTCTGCAGGTACAACAGGTGATCAAGAAGGCAAATGGGATGTTGGCCTACATTGCGAAGGGCATAGAATATAAAAGCAGGGATGTCTTGATGCACCTGTACAGGGCATTGGTGAGGCCGCAGCTGGAATACTGTGTGCAGTATTGGTCCCCTTATATGAGGAAGGATATATTGGCATTGGAGGGAGTGCAGAGAAGGTTCACCAGGTTGATACCGGAGATGAGGGGTTTGGATTATGAGGAGAGGCTGAGGAGATTGGGTTTGTACTCGTTGGAGTTTAGAAGGATGAGGGGGGATCTTATGGAGACTTATAAGATAATGCGGGGGCTGGATAGGGTGGAGGCGGAGAGATTCTTTCCACTTAGTAAGGAAGTTAAAACTAGAGGACACAGCCTCAAAATAAAGGGGGGTCAGTTTAAGACAGAGTTGAGGAGGAACTTCTTCTCCCAGAGGGTGGTGAATCTCTGGAATTCTCTGCCCACTGAGGTGGTGGAGGCTACCTCGCTGAATATGTTTAAAGCGCGGATGGATGGATTCCTGATCGGTAAGGGAATTAAGGGTTATGGGGATCAGGCGGGTAAGTGGTACTGATCCACGTCAGATCAGCCATGATCTTATTGAATGGCGGGGCAGGCTTGAGGGGCTAGATGGCCTACTCCTGCTCCTATTTCTTATGTTCTTATGTTAAATTGGCTGTGCTGCCCACAACAATTCCCGTGATCGGTGGGATCGGAAAACTTACCCAAACATGTACCTCCAACATTTTCCAATTTTTAGCATTTGCAATACTTACATTTTTATTTGCACTTAGGAAAATAACCGTCTCAATGGAGGTATGTGCTAAATGTCAGGGTTTCCCAATCTGTACCTGAAGGATGTCTGAAGGAATGCATCAAGGTCGATTGAGCTCCACAAAACAAAGCTCCACATCTGGGATCTGATGCTGGGTCTAACGCATTGGAACCAAATTGCAATACTTTCGGACAAACTTAATTTAAACCCAACTGTCCTTTGAAAAATGAATATTGGACCACGAGAAAGGTACCATTAAAATTTCCCTTAGAGTTTTGATTTGAGTTGATTTATTATTGTCGCATGTATTGGTACACAGTGAAAAGCATTGTGAAAATAGTATTGTGATCAGCCTCAAGACCAGGTCTTTTTTTTATTCATTCGTGGGACATGGGCGTCGCTGGCTGGCCAGCATTTATTGCGCATCCCTCGTTGCCCTTGAGAAGGTGGTGGTGAGCTGCCTTCTTGAATCGCTGCAGTCCACGTGCTGTGGGTTGATCCACAATGCCGTCAGGGAGGGAATTCCAGGGTTTTGACCCAGCGACTGCGAAGGAATGGCGATAGATTTCCAAGTCAGGATGGCGAGTGGCTTGGAGGGGAACTTGCAGGTGGTGTTGTTCCCATTTATCTGCTGCCCTTGTCCTTCTAGATGGAAGTGGTCATGGTAGGACAATGCAAAGTGGCAAATATCGACATAACAGTCACTTTTTTCACCATCTTTGCGCAAACTGAATTTCATTGAAAGACCTTTGCAGTTGGCAAATGGAAACACAAAAATATTACGTTGGGCGGGATTTTCTGGCCACACTCACCCCGAAACCGGAAAATCCCGACTGAGGTCAGCGGGCCATTCCATGGTCCGCCCCTCGCCGGCTCCGGTTCCAGTGGCGGGCGTGACGGGAAAAAATTCCCCCCATTATTTGTTTGAAAGGCAAAAATTCCTGACGTGCACTCAGGCAAACATCCTCCCAAACTAGCGTGTACATAATCGTTTCCTGGTAAATTATTCAGCTGACCCCTGTGGCCAGCCTTTGAATTTATTCTCTTATTTCTCATGGGGCTTGAGTTAATATGGCAGTCCCTATACCACAATAAGTTTGATGCCAAATTCTACTCATCGTTATTGACGATTAAGCGTCGGTGCCTGTCTATTTTTAGAATTTCTTACCTACCTTTAATCGCGCTTATTGCCTTGAAAATTAGATTTCAGCAGGAGGCAGCTCTACTCAGACCAGGTGTATCCTCCTGTAGGATTCTCCTCAGGATTCTTTAGTCCCCATCTCCTCACCTTCTGTTAAAGTACTTTTGCCCAAACATCCATAAATAGATAACAGGGCAAAGGTGATATCCAACTCATGCGCTTCACTGTTCAAAGTAATAAAACACTGCAAGTCAGATGTCATTGAGAAGCTAATGAGTAACCAAGTGTTTACACTCTCAAACCTTAGCCGATATTGAAAAAAAAATCTGACTGGTCTTCTTCAATTGTCAAGTCGCTTCTTTTCTTTTGTATTCAGGTTTTATTCATGATAATTTTTCAAATAATCCAAATTTTTAATTCTTACGGTCATATTTTAACAACAGTCAAAATAGTGGTGCCAGATTTCAAAGCCACAGAATCATAGAATCCCTACAGTGCAGAAGAAGGCCATTCGGCCCATCGAGCCTGCACCGACAACAATCCCACCCTATATCTGTAACCCCACATATTCACCCTGCTAATCCCCCTGACACTAAGGGGCAATTTTGCATGGCCAATCAACCTAACCCGCACATCTGTGGAATGCGGGAGGAAACCGGAGCACCCGGAGGAAACCCTTGCAGAAGTTGGCATGGTAGCACAGTGGTTAGCGTTGCTGCCTCACAGTGCCAGGGACCCGGGTTCAATTCCCGGCTTGGGTCACTGTCTGTGTGGAGTTTGCACGTTCTCTCTGTGTCTGTGTGGGCTTCCTTCGGGTGCTCCAGTTTCCTCCCACTGTCCAAAGATGTGTGGGTTAGGTGGATTGACCATGCTAAATTGCCCCTTAGTGTCAGGGGGACTAAACAGGGTAAATGGGGTTATGGGGATAGGGAATGGGTGAGATTGTGGTCAGTGCTGACTCGATGGGCCGAATGGCCACCTTCTGCACTGTAGGATTCTACGATTCTAAGACATGGGGAGAACATGCAAACTCCACATAGACAGTCAACTGAGGCTGGAATTGAACCCGGGTCCCTAGCGCTGTGAGGCAGCAGTGCTAACCACTGTGCCACCACATGTTATGATGATATGTGTACATAATTAAATGGTGGCGTTATGTGTATGAACAGAGCATTAAGGCCAATGGACACTTATTCTGCAAATAACTCACGGGTACATCACAATCCTGTATGTTTCATCAAGTGGAACTTCAACAAGTAGTACTCCTTGTCCAAATGATTATTGATTTTAATGTATTAATTGAAGCAGTGTGTTTCTCTTTTCATAAATCTGATGACTTGTAGCATTACTATCTCAGTGTATACCTCTTGCACAAACCTTTTCACATTCTACTACTGAGCAAGTGTGTGTCAATAGTACTTGGCTTATTTCTTTATAACTTTGTCCTTTAGACAAAGTGCTTTCTCAGTTTACAGCAGTTCTTGATGTATCAGCCTGATTTATTTGGTCTCACTTGTCTCTGGGTCAGAACATTGGGTGGCAGGTGAGAAAGTTGGAGTGTTGCCCATTGGGCAAGGGGCGGGTCCTCACACCCAAATTTCCACTGCCCCTCTAATTAATTAGGCATCAGCGAGGAGTCATCGAATCTCGTGGTGGGGTGGACATCATGGGGGTTGAAGGCCTGGGCGCCATATGTAAATGGCACCCAAACACATATTCGCTCTCCACAGGCCAGGAGTCATGTTGTGAAGTAGCGCCTGAAAGATCAAAACCCTCTGCCTCATGATTCAGTGACGCCTACCTGGTCACCTTCACCAAGCTATGCAGGATAGGCAGGAGGTCCAAATGGGAGCTGAAGGGCCACTCATCCACCTAACCAATGCAGACTTGATGGGCTGAATGGCCTCCTTCTGTGATTCTAATGTCAGTGCCCTGGGAGGAGAGATCACCGAGGGGGTCAGGCCCTGTGCCAAACAGAAAAGATGTTGAGATGCCGGCGTTGGACTGGGGTAAACACAGTAAGAAGTTTCACAACACCAGGTTAAAGTCCAACAGGTTTATTTGGTAGCAAAAGCCACGAGCTTTCGGAGCGCTGCCCCTTCGTCAGGTAAGTGGAAGTTCTGTTCACAAACAGGGCATATAAAGACACAAACTCAATTTACAAAATAATGGTTGGAATGTGAGTCCTTTCAGGTAATGAAGTCTTAAAGGTACAGACAATGTGAGTGGAGAGAGCATTAAGCACAGGTTAAAGAGATGTGTATTGTCTCCAGACAGGACAGCCAGTGAGATTTTGCAAGTCCAGGCAAGTCGTGGGGGTTACAGATAGTGTGACATGAACCCAAGATCCCAGTTGAGGCCGTCCTCATGTGTGTGGAACTTGGCTATCAGTCTCTACTCAGCGACTCTGCATTGTCGTGTGTCGTGAAGGCCGCCTTGGAGAACGCTTACCCGAATATCAGAGGCCGAATGCCTGTGACCGCTGAAGTGTTCCCCAACAGGAAGAGAACACTCTTGCCTGGTGATTGTTGAGCGGTGTTCATTCATCCGTTGTCTCGGATGTGTCTTTATATACCCTGTTTGTGAACAGAACTCCCACTTACCTGACGAAGGGGCAGTGCTCCGAAAGTTAGTGGCTTTTGCTACCAAATAAACCTGTTGGACTTAACCTGGTGTTGTGAGACTTCTTACTGTCCAAACAGAAAAGGTCAGGTGCAGGAAGAGAATGACTGATCTCATTCACTTCGCTAGGGAAAGTAAACCTTCTCCTCACTCCAAATTCACTCTCTCATCCGGACATCAGGCAGTCCAAGGGTCACAGTCCAGAGGGATCTCACACACTATCAGTGGATGGGACATTACTGAATGGCCTCCTTCTGCACTGTAGAGCTCCAATGATTAGAAATCATAGAAATCATAGAAACTCTACAGTACAGAAAGAGGCCATTCGGCCCATCGAGTCTGCACCGACCACAATCCCACCCAGGCCCTACTCCCATATCCCTACATATTTACCTACTAATCCCTCTAACCTATGCATCTCAGGACACTAAGGGCAATTTTTAGCATGGCCAATCAACCTAACCCGCACATCTTTGGATTGTGGGAGGAAACCAGAGCACCCGGAGGAAACCCACGCAGACACGAGGAGAATGTGCAAACTCCACACAGACAGTGACCCAAGCCGGGAATCGAACCCAGGTCCCTGGAGCTGTGAAGCAGCAGTGCTAACCACTGTGCTACCGTGCCGCCCCTAATTGTATGATGTCTCCAAAGCAGGAACTCCAGGTTGACAACAAAGCCTGCAACAAGTCAAAACCTGGGCGGCACAGTGGTTAGCATTGCTGCTGCATAGCGCCAGGGACCCGGGTTCAATTCCAACCTCGAGTGACTGTCTGTGTGGAGTTTGTACGTTCTCCTTGTGTCTGCGTGGGTTTCCTCCGGGTGCTCCGGTTTCCACCCACAGTCCAAAGATGTGCGAGTTAGGTTGATTGGCCATGATAAATTGCCCCTGAGTGTCAGGGGGACTAGGAAGGTAATTATGTAGAGTTATGGCGATATTGTCTGTGCAGGCTCGAAGGGCCAAATGGCTCCTTCTGCACTGTAGATTCTATGATTCTATGAAGCTTCTTTGAAGCTTCGTTCTCTGGAAGATTTTTGCCATCGCCTGTGGAATAGTTGAAGTCTCTGCTTCCCAACGTTATCTTGTTGCGTGATCACCAACTTTGAAGGAATTAAACAACTCCTGCTTTCAGCTAGCTGAACCCGTCTGCACTTTAACTCCAATGTGGAGCAACCCTCACCAGGGTCTCACATTCTGGACACTAACATTCATGTGAATTCGTATCCCTATCTTTGATTCTTATTTTGTTTTAATTCAATCCTAATTGTAAAACTATTTTTCCAATCTCCTTCCTGCGTGTGTGAATAGATGCATGCAGTTGTGATACCAAGCCCCAGGCTTGAATATATGCGTAAACAATATTTCAGATTTAACCCTAAAGATAATTTGATGGGAGCCACTTCAAGATTGACTTCACAAACAGAGGGTTTGGGGAAATATGCCACAATGTATTTCAAAGATTAAAATACTGATGAACAGATGGTGAGAAAAATAAAGGAGTTCAGTTTGCCTTTCTCTCCTGTCTGTAACAACTCTATATTTTCAAAGTTTTAAAGTTTTATTTATTAGTGTCACAAGTAGGCTGACATTAACACTGCAATGAAGTTACTGTGAAAATGCCCTAGTTGTCACACTCCGGCACCTGTTTGGGTACACTGAGGGAGAATTTAGCATGGCCAATGCACACTAACCAGCACGTCTTTCGGACTGTAGGAGGAAACCCCCGCAGATCAGGGAAGAACATGCAAACTCCACACAGACAGTGACCCAAGTCGGGAATCGAATCCAGTCCCTGGTGCTGTGAGGCAGCAGTGCTAACCACTGTGCCACCGTGCCTATCTCCTAACTCACAAGTTGGCATCGACGCTGCAGAGTGTCACATTGGGGCATCTTGAGGAGCTATGGCAGTCTGGAGCTCAAGATCAAGATACGGCCTCAACATTAACGAGGCATGACAGCTGGCATTTGGAGAGATGCTTTTGTGTCTTCAGATGCACTTGCAGCAACCATTGACTGATAACTGAACTCATACATCTGCCCAGCTGAGCTATTATATTACCACGAGCACAATGACATTTGCAGTCACATTTCTGCCCCAGCAAGGCTGCCCTGACCAGTGAGATTGGCGCATCGTGTTAGAAAGGGATGCACAATGTGTAGTTCCTACAGAATGACCACAGGTGGAGTTCTTATCCAATGGCACAATGGCCACATGATCACAAGAGTGTTTAGCCTTCCAACAATGAACACATCGTTAGCCTTGAAGGTTACTAAGAACAAAGAACAATACAGCACAGGAACAGGCCTTTCGGCCCTCCAAGTCCGTGCCGCTCCCTGGTCCAAACTAGACCATTCTTTTGTATTCCTCCATTCCCACTCCGTTCATGTGGCTATCTAGATAAGTCTTAAACATTCACAGTGTGACCGCCTCCACCCCCTTGCCTGGCAGCGCATTCCAGGCCCCACCACCCTCTGTGTAAAATATGTCCTTCTGATATCTGTGTTAAACCTCCCCCCCCTTCACCTTGAACCTATGACCCCTCGTGAACGTCACCACCGACCTGGGGAAAAGCTTCCCACCGTTCACCCTATCTATGCCTTTCATAATTTTATACACCTCTATTAAGTCTCCCCTCATCTCCGTCTTTCCAGGGAGAACAACCCCAGTTTACCCAATCTCTCCTCATAACTAAGCCCCTCCATACCAGGCAACATCCTGGTAAACCTCCTCTGTACTCTCTCCAAAGCCTCCACGTCCTTCTGGTAGTGTGGCGACCAGAACTGGACGCAGTATTCCAAATGCGGCCGAACCAACGTTCTATACATCTGCAACATCAGACCCCAACTTTTATACTCTATGCCCCGTCCTATAAAGGCAAGCATGCCATATGCCTTCTTCACCACCTTCTCCACCTGTGACGTCACCTTCAAGGATCTGTGGACTTGCACACCCAGGTCCCTCTGCGTATCTACACCCTTTATGGTTCTGCCATTTATCGTATAGCTCCTCCCTACATTATTTCTACCAAAATGCATCACTTCGCATTTATCAGGATTGAACTATTCACTGAACTATTCACTGGGAGACTTGACTGAGATGTTTGTGATGATAAAAAATGTCTTCACATCTTCCCTGCCTCTAAAGCATAGGTGAACTGCACACACACCAACTTGTCTTCACCTTAATCCTCATAGAGCCTTGCCGCTGTGAGGGTTTCATGGGTATTGTGGTGCCAGGTAACACAACGAGGAAGCCTTGAATGACAACAGTGATTTATTGAAGGATAGTTAAAACTCCATAAAACAAGGTCTAGTCCCACCAACTCTGTCAGAGTCTGAGGATTCAGGGTAGACCATTTAGGACGGAGGTGAGGAGACATTTCTTCACCCAAAGAGTGGTGAGCCTGTGGAATTCATTACCACAGGAAGTAGTTGATGCCAAAACATTGAATGTATTCAAAAGGCGGCTGGATATAGCACTTGGGGCGAACGGGATCAAAGGTTATGGGGAGAAAGCAGGATTTGCCTATTGAGTTGGACAATCAGCCATGATCATAATGACTGGCTGAGCAGGCTCGAAGGGCCAAATTGCCTCCTCCTGCTCCTGTCTTCTATGTTTCTATGTAACTCGTGAGTTCACACTGAAGGTTCCCTCCTACTAGGACCCGTGCCCTAACAGCCAATAGGTGACAGTTAATGTGCTTCTTTCTGATAGGCCCCAGGAGGGTCATGTGACCCATGAACAACCACACCTTAAAGGGGCCACGCTACCTCAATGTTGTACCCATGCAATGGCATCCTCAAGCGGTGCATGTGCACCTTCTCCCTCATCAGGCTCATCCGTCCATCATCCTCCTCTCTACACCATCCACGAAGAGTACTGGAGAGCCCCACCTGACTGTTACAAACATCTGAAATACACCTTGACAATACTAACAATCTGCTCTATTACAGATCTTGGAGATGAATGTGCCACAGCAGACTATGGATGGCCTCCGGGTTCATGCAGCATCAGATTCTCACAGAGAACGTAGCATAAATGAGCCACCACATCCCTAGATAAGCGAAAGCATTTTCAGCACTGTCTGTCACTCATCTCCATGTATGAATGGCGTCTTCTGTAGACTCATGGTCACAACAAGCCCCCTGAGTGGATTTGATCCCTCTTCCTCCGTGTCTGTGTATTCACTGGGACTCACTCGCTCTTGTTCTTCACAATGACTCACTTCACTGAGCTGTGCCAGACAGCGATGGAGTTCTCCTCTCCTCTCTCGGGTCAGATCTATCAAGAATGCAGCCTTGCCTGCAGCCTGCATTCTGCATTCCTCCTTGTATCTGTGAGTAGATAGGTTAGGGACATGATTGCATCGTGCTTATAATTACTCCACTAGTCGGCTGTGAAGGAACAATGCCTTATTGAACAAAATGAAGTAAAGCAAAACCACAAACCTGTGGTGAACACAAACAGGTCCCAACTGGGACAATATAATAATGGACCCACTCTGGGGCCTGCTTTATACAGGGCTCGGTATAGGAGCTCCACCTTGTAAGATAATTACCAATCATCAGGGAGATTGTATTCTATGAATCCTACAGGGAGGTTAAGCATTCCCCATGCAAGTCCTGGGGGTTATTATTATATTCGGCATGGTGGCACAGTGGTTAGCACTGCTGCCTCATAGCACCAAGGACCCGGGTTCGATTCCCGGCTTGGGTCACTGTCTGCGTGGATTTTGCACAATCTCCCCGTATCTGCGTGGGTTTTCCTCTGGGTGCTCCAGTTTCTTCCCACAGTCCAAGGATGTGCGGATTAGGTGGATTGACCGTGCTAAATTGCCCCTTAGTGACAGGGGAACTAGCAAGGCTAAATGCATGGGGTAATGGGGATAGGGACTGGGTGGGATTGTTGTCAGTGCAGACTCAATGGGCTGAATGGCCTCCTTCTGCACTGTAGGATTCTATGATTCTGGAATGCTCACTCTCCATCACCAGGCCAAGAAGCCAATATAAAACCCTTGAGCTGCCTTCATTCCAGACATGGTATCCCCGGGTCACCCCTTACAGCTGACACACATCCTGAAAGTTCGCATGTGGGAAAGCATCTCCCTCTGACATGATTGCACATTCACATGCTTTGCTCAAGGTCCTTACAGCAATGCGATCTTATCCTGAGGCAGGTTATTAGCAGGCTGCTGTGTCCTGAAACCTAGACACTAGCCTTTCATTCATTTCATGATGACAAGCTTTGTGCCCTATAAGCCATGATCATTAAAACGATAATGTGGATGCTCGTCTGGAGCACGTTGCTTATGTCCTGCAGCCACGGCCCTTTACTTCTTCCCTTTTTATATTCCTCTGTGACAGACATATGGGCAATCAGACCAAATGAAATACTGCCCTAGACTTGGTGGTTTCGCGCGTAAATGCGTTCCATTTGCTAGGTTGCCAAACTCCTTCAATTAGCTTTTGACACAGGTGGACAGTTCTCAGCTGAGCCTTGATCTCCATGTCTTCATCCAAAAATGTTTTATGTGTCCCTTTAGTCAGCCCAACATTGCAGTGGGCGAACAGGATCAAAGGTTATGGGGAGAAAGCAGGATTAAGCTATTGATTTGGACGATCAGCCATGATCGTGATGAATGGCGGAGCAGGTTCAAAGGGCCGAATGGCCTCCTTCTGTTCCTACTTCCTATGTTTCTATGTTTTGAATATTTGCAAATGTCTTCAAGCCTTCCCCTGGCAGTTACTTTCCAAAGATATCTTTCAATTGCGTCATTCCATCTGTCAAAATGGTGGCACTGAGTTTCGGGTTTGAGGCCAGCTTCCAGCTTCCAGCTTCTTCAATACCTTCCAAGTCCCTCCTATCCTCCTCCATCCCCATGGCATTGAAATCCAACTAACCTACACATCAAGAGGCAATTGGACACCAAGGGGCAATTTACCATGGCCAATTCGCCTAACCTACACAACTTTGGACACTAAGGGGAAAATTACCATGGCCAATCCATCTAACCTACACATCTTTGGATACTAAGGGGTAATTCAGCATGGCCAATTCACCTAATTTTCACATCTTTGGACTGTGGGAGGAAACCAGAGAACCTGGAGGAAACCCACGCAGACACGGGGGAAATGTGCAAACTCCACACAAGCAGTCACCCAAGCCGGGAATTGCCCACTCCCACTCTGCTGTGGAAATTCAAGAAACTTTAAAACAAAACCCTGCTTGCTGACAAACAGACACTTTTCAAGGTTGGCTGGAAAGTTGACTCACTGCTGTTCATAGCTCTTTTCCTGCACAGCACAACACCCCAGATAGTCTCATATGGCCACTTCATAAGCTTTCAAGATCTCTCCTTAAGTAGACCTTACGGTCTTTCATCTGGATTCCATTACCTTTAGCCCTTATTTGAAACTTAACTCTCTCAGAATATAAAATCCTTCATGTTCTCTAGATTGCCCTAACTTCCAGGTCAAATAAAATTTAATACAATTGCCGTATAAATTTATGAACTTTTCCAAGTTGTAAACACTTTTTACACCCCTTTGAAATTTAACACCTAAAACTCCAAATCCCTCACTTATCTGCTAATGCAAATTTCTAACCATGGCTTATTTACTGATAGAAAATTTAACTTGGCCACATTTACTTCAAGTGCGTGCCTTTCACATCAAACATTTTTTCATGTCCTCTAGCATGTAGCCACTCAATCTCCAAGCGAATTAAACTAGGCCGACATACAAAAACACAACCCATCACAAGCCTGAGTCACAGAATAAATTTCAAAAATATTTGAAATGAAACAGTGGACAGATGCTGTCACTGTGCATCGGTGGTGCAGTGAATGAATAGTTATGGATGGGTGCCAATCAAATGAGTCGCTTTGTTCTGGATGGTGTCAAGCTTCTTAAGTATTGTTGGAGCTGCAGCCATCCAGGCAGATGTGTAGTATTCCAACACACTCCTGACTTGTGCCTTATAGATCGTGGACAGGCTTTGGGGAGTCAGAAGGTGAGTTACTTGCCACAGGATCCCTAGGGGGCGATTCTCCAACCCCGCTGCACAACTTTTCTAGCACATCATGGTGGGAGAGTCTTGCGTCCGGGGATTCGCGGGATTCGAGCATACGCTCCCGCCATGTACGCATCTCCCAGCGCCGGATTTCCAGCGCCACCTGATTCACGCTGGAAACTGGCGGGAACACACAGGTAAGTCATTTTAATATTATTGTGATGTAATCTAAATGTAATTAGTGGGTTCAGACCAGCTTCCCACTTTCGGGGAACTAGCGGGACAACCCCACTGAAGTAAAGGCAGGGCAATTGGGGCCATCCAGGGGATTGGGCAGCGGGGCGGGGGGTGGTGCCCCCTGGGCAAGGACACCCTGGTAGTGCCAGCCTATGCCCCCTGGCACAGCCTAAGGGGTAAAGCGCCTATGCCTTGGGGGCACCTTGTCACTGCCCACTGGGCATGGGGTGGTGCTAAGGGGGCATTGCCTATTGGGAGCAGGGTCTGTTGAGGTAGGCCTAGGGGTGATCAGTGGGAGTGGGGGAGTCTTACCGCCACTCTGCATTGGGATCCGGTTGGGACAGGAGGTAGACCAGCGGTCGGGGTGGGCTGGGGATGTGGTCAGCCCGGGGGGGGGGTATCTGCTGGGGGGGGGTCTGCTGGGGGGGGGGGGGGGTGTCTGCTTCCTAGGGAGTCTGCTGGGGCTGGGGGTCTGTTGGGGGGGTGAGGGGTATCGTCACTGCTGGGTGGAGGGCTGGAGATAGGGCAAAAGAACAAAGAGAACAAAGAACAGTACAGCACAGGAAACAGGCCCTTCGGCCCTCCAAGCCTGTGCCGCTCCTTGGTCCAACTAGACCAATCGTTTGTATCCCTCCATTCCCAGGCTGCTCATGTGACTATCCAGGTAAGTCTTAAACGATGTCAGCGTGCCTGCCTCCACCACCCTACTTGGCAGCGCATTCCAGGCCCCCACCACCCTCTGTGTAAAAAACGTCCCTCTGATGTCTGAGTTATACTTCGCCCCTCTCAGCTTGAGCCCGTGACCCCTCGTGATCGTCACCTCCGACCTGGGAAAAAGCTTCCCACTGTTCACCCTATCTATACCCTTCATAATCTTGTATACCTCTATTAGATCTCCCCTCATTCTCCGGGATGGGGTGGGGATTCGGGGCTGGCCTGCAGAGGGTCGGGGGGTCTGTGATTGGGCTGTGGGGGGAAGGAGGGGCAACATTGTGGGGATTGCGGGGCTGGCCAGCAAACGGGAGGTTGACAGTTCGGGGCCATTGTGTAGAGGCCTGCTGGTTTCAGCCTCCCGGGCAGGAATAGGCCCCGCCAACCGAAACCTAATGGTGATCATGCTGGTGACCTGTGCGTTGCACAGAGTGGGAGATTCTTGTCTGAAGTCCCACTGAAAAAAACAACGTGATTTACTTCAGTTTTCCCACAAATTTGACACTTAGGGTCCGATTTTACCATTGCATCGCACCTGTTTTCGGGCGCGAAAACTTGGTAAAGTCAGGCATGAGGCCATTAACGTGATCCGCGTCCGAATTGCACCCAAAACAGGCGCAATGGCAATTTAAATGCATTTGCATGCATTTAAATTGAATTAAATTGGCTGCCCACCCAACTTTACCAGCATTTCCCCCTTTACCATCGGGTTTGTGCGTCCACATTCGATGCGAAACAGATTTGCTCGGCCGGTGGGGGGGGGGGGGGGGGGGGGGGGGAGGGCGGGCTGGGGGGGGGGGGGAGGGTGGGCCAGATCATTCTCTGGTGAGGGTGGGGGGAGGGAGGAGGAGGTGGGTCAGATGTATCTCTGGCGGTGGGTGGGGGGGCAGGGTGGGTGGAGGGAGGCCCGATCACCTGATCATTCTCTGGTGGGGTGGGGAGGGAGGAGGGAGGCCAGATCATTCTCTGGTGGTGGAGGGGGGGAAGGAGGGATGCCAGATCATTGTCTGGTGGTGGTGGTGGGGGGAGGGAGGAGGGAGTCCAGATCATTGTCTGGTGGGGGGGGTGGGGGTGGTGGGGGGGCGGTGGGGGGGGGACAGAGGCCAGATCGTTCTCTGTGGGGGAGAGCAGAGGCCCGATCATTCTCTGGTGGTGGGAGGGAGGCCAGATGGATCTCTGGTTCGGGGGGGGGGGGGGGGGGGCAGGGGGCCCGCTGCCACTCTGCGGGTGATCGGTGGGGGGGAAGAGGGGAAGCGGGCCTCGATCGGGTTGGGGATGGTTGTGGGTGGATAAGGGGGGTGTGGTGGTGGGGCAATATCTGTGGGGGCCGTCGGTCCCGGGCCGCTTTATCTGCTTTTTGTGGCCCGGGTGCGATGTGACAGGGGTGCGTTTTTCAAATCTTTTTGTTACTGCGCATGCGCAGTTCAAAGCTCCAATCATTTCAGGCACGAAAAGCCCCACCCACTGCATGATTCAGACTTGCGATTTTGTTTTTCAGGCTGAGTGCGTATGGGGGCACTTTAAAGCAGATTTCCAAGTCGGATCTGAATTGCGCCCAGATTCAGCACTTAGAATGAAAATGGTAAAACCAGGCCCTTCGAGTTTTTTGGGAGAATCCTAGTCTCTGACCTGCTCTTGTAGTCACCGAATTTATATGGTTCGTCCAATTCAGTTTCTATTCAATGATAACCCCCAGGATGTTGAGAGTGGGGGTCCAACAATGGCAATGTGCTTGAATATCAAGGAGTGATGGTTAGATCCTGTTTTGTTAGAGATGGTCATTGCCTGGCACTTGTGTGCTGTGAATGTTCCTTGACTCTCGTAGCTCAAGCCTGGATATTTTCCAGGTCTTGTTGCATTTGGACATGGACTACTTTAATATTTGAGGAGTTGCATTGTGCAATCATTAAAGAACATCCCCACCCTGACCTTATGATGGAAGCAAGGTCATTCATGAAGCAGCTAAAGATGGTTGGGTCTCGGACACTATCCGAGGAACTCCTGCAGTAATATTATGCAACTGAGATGATTGACTTCCAACAACTGCAGCTGTCTTCCATTGTGCTATGCCTGACTCCATCTCACCTCTGGAGTTCGACTCTCCTGTCTATGTTTGAACCAAGGTTCTAATCAGGTCAGGAGCTAAGTGAACTTGGCAGAACTCAAACTGAGCATTTGTGAGCAAGTTATTGCTAAACAATAACATTGTTGATGACCCCTTCCATCACTTTGCTGACGATTGACAGTAGACCGATACGGTGATAGTTGTTTGTGTTGTAGCTGGAACATCTTGTCTCGAGCTATTCTGAAGCACAAGCCTTCACTACTATTGCTGAAATATTGTCAGGGCCCTGACCAAGACTGCAAGAAACTACGAAGGATCGTGAACAAAGCCCAGTCCATCACGCAAACCAGTCTCCCATCCATTGACTCTGTCTACACTCCCGCTGCCTTGGAAAGCAGCCAGCATAATCAAGGACCCCATGCACCCCAGACATGCTCTCTTCCATCTTCTTCTGTCGGGAAAAAGATACAAAAGTCTGAGGTCACATACCAACCGACTCAAGAACAGTTTCTTCCCTGCTGCCATTAGATTTTTGAATAGACCTACCTCGCATTAAGTTGATTTTTCTCGACACCCTAGCTATAACTGTAACACTACATTCTGCACCCTCTCCTTTCCTTCTCTATGAACGGTATGCTTTGTCTGTACAGCACGCAAGAAACAATAAATTTCTCTGTATCCCAAAGCATGTGACAATAATAAATCAATTCAAATCAAAATCAAACTGTGTTCTTAAACAAACTTTGATAAAAGCTCCCTAGTGGGTCACTGCAATCATACCTGGAGTGAAACACCTTGTACTCACCCATGCCAAAGTCAAATATAAAACTTAGGATCTAGGCTAATTTCATAAAACACCTTGGAGTCTCTGGCCTGAGCCTTAACAGATGACAAGGTATTGAAGCATTGTGGTTATAGGAACTGTGATGTATTGGAAATTTATGTCAACAGCTATGAGCACAAGGCTGCTTTGTGATAATCAGTGCAGTCTTGGTCATGCCAGCAACAACACTTTGGACAGCATATTCACAACATGGTCATTATGAAAGTTACGGCACCAAATGACTATAGTTTACACTGTATTCCCAGCTTAGAAGACAACATCAAATATGTTTGATTTCTCTATGTATCAGATGATGATTGATTGTTGACTGATTACTGATGATTCATTACCCAACCTGACTATAGCACCTTTTGCACGACAGTGAAGTCCATTAATAGCAGACATGATTTGCCAAGACATAAACTAAATGAACTAACGGTAATGGATGTTCCATACAGGCAGGGATTATCTGAACTTTTATAGAATCCTATAGTGCAGAAGGAGGCCATTCAGCCCATCGAGTCTGCACCGACCACAATCCCACCCACGCCCTATTCCCATAATCTCGTGCATTTACCGTAGCAAGTCCCCCTGACACTAAAGGGCAATTTAGCATGGCCAATCCACCTAACCCACACACCTAGAGTATTGTGTGCAGTTTTGGTCTCCTTTTCTGAGGAAGGATGTTCTTGCTCTTGAGGGAGTGCAGCCAAGGTTTACCAGGTTGATTCCAGGGATGGCGGGTCTGATGTACGAGGAGAAATTGACTAGGTTAGGATTGTTTTCGCTGGAGTTCAGAAGAATGAGGGGGGATCTCATAGAGACTTATAAAATTCTAACAGGACTAGACAGGGTAGATACAGGGAGGATATTCCCGATGATGGGGGAGTCCAGAACCAGGGGTCACAATCTGAGGATTCAGGGTAGACCATTTAGGACGGAGGCGAGGAGACATTTCCTCACCCAACGAGAAGTGAGTCTGTGGAATTCATTACCACAAGAAATAGTTGATGCCAAAACATTGAATGTATTCAAGAGGTGGCTAGATATAGCACTTGGGGCAAATAGGATCAAAGGTTATGGGGAAAAAAAGCAGGATTAGGCTATTGAGTTGGATGATCAGCCATAGTCGTAATGAATGGTGGAGCCAGGCTCGAAGGGCCAAATGGCCTCCTCCTGCTCCTATATTTCTATCTTTGGACTGTGGGAGGAAACCTGACATGTGGAGAATGTGCAAACTCCACACAGACAGTGACCCGAGAGATTGAATAGGTTGGGACTTTATTCCCTGGAGCGTAGAAGATTGAGGGGAGATTTGATAGAGGTGTATAAGATTTTGATGGGTATAGATAGAGTGAATGCAAGCAGGCTTTTTCCGCTGAGGCTAGGGGAGAAAAAAACCAGAGGGCATGGGTTAAGGGTGAAAGGAGAAAAGTTTAAAGGGAATATTAGGGGGGCTTCTTCACGCAGAGAGTGGTGGGAGTGTGGAATGAGCTGCCGGATAAAGTGGTAAATGCGGGGTCACTTTTAACATTTAAGAAAAACTTGGACGGGTTCATGGATGAGAGGGGTGTGGAGGGATATGGTCCAAGTGCAGGTCAGTGGGACTAGGCATAAAATGGTTCGGCACAGACAAGAAGGGCCAAAAGGCCTGTTTCTGAGCTGTAATTTTCTATGGTTCTATGGTTCTATGGAGGCTGGAATTGAACCCGGGTCCCTGGTGCTGTGAGGCAGCAGTGCGAACCACTGTGCCACCATGCCACCTATTTTCATCTTCCCTTGAACTGAGTATGCCCCAAGCAATTTACAGGCTGTTGGAGATACAGAGAAATGTGTGCACAATCCGCTTGTATGTCGGCACAGTACTGTTGGAGTTTACTCAATAACAAATACTGTTGTTAGATAGACAATTTCTATTTGGTTAGAATGCGTGCTCCATGGAATAAAGCGTGCGAGGGGACAACCTATCTGAGTGGTTTGCAATTGTTCCAAGAGGAAGAAGAATCTTGTGTAAATGCCCAAAACATTTGACAGGCTTTAATTTAATATTAAAGAAACACTTTCCTTCAGGAACACTGAGTCAAACTGACCAGTTCTTCTGGTGGAAGCCTGGCCAAACTTAAAATGGAAGTGACGAAAAGTTAACTTAATTTGCTATATTAACGAATGAAATAACTAATGTTCTGACATATTACTATATGGATACATTTAAGCCACTCCTCTGGTTTGTTGATGTCCTCCCTCACCGATGGAGTAATGATTAATCAGTCGCTCTGCCTCTCTCCACCCAGACAGCAGCGCTCCATGGGTGGTGCTGTGGTAGTTCCGATGTGTTGCCTCTCCAGCGAATAATACCTGCAACATCTGGAATCAGAGGAAATGGTTACAGTATCTGTGGGAAATGCACAGTTCTTAAAGGTGCAAAATCATCGCTCACCAAAGAAAGAAGGAACTTAAAACAAAGAACAGTACAGCACAGGAACAGGCCCTTCGGCCCTCCAAGCCTGCACTGATCTTGATGCCCTAACTAAACAAAAAAAAACCCTCTGCCTTTACTCGGTCTGTATCCCTCTATTCCCTCCCTATTCATGTACCCATCTAGATGCCTCTTAAAATGTTGCTACTGTGCCTGCTTCCACCATCTCCTCTGGCAGCGCATTCCAGACACCCAGCACTCTCTGCATGAAAAACCTGCCCCGCACATCTCCCTTAAACTTTCCCCCTCTCACCTTGAACCTCAGGCCCCCTGTAATTGACACTTCCACCCTGGGAAAAAGCCTCTGACTATCCACCCTGTCTGTGCCTCTCATAATTTTGTAGACCTCTATCAGGTCTCCCCTCAGCCTCCGTCTTCCCAGTGAAAACAATCCTAGTTTATTCAACCTCTCCTCATAGCCAACACCCTCGAGACCAGGCAACATCCTGGTGAATCTTCTTTGCACTCTCTCCAAAGCTTCCATGTCCTTCTGGTAGTGTGGTGAGCAGAACTGCACATAATATTCCAAATGTGGCCTAACCAAGGTTTTATATAGCTGCAGTATGATTTGACAACTTTTGTACTCAATGTCCCAGCCAACAAAGGGAAGCATGCCATGTGCCTTCTTAAATACATTTTACATCCACAACTTATATTTATAAAGCATCTTTCACAAACTCAGCATGCCCCAATATGCTTTAAAGCTAAATAAGTATTTTTGGAGAGCTGTCGCGCTTGTATAGGAGCAAACATATCAGTATATTTGCATACAGCAAACTTGCATACTACAAGGTCTTGCATATAGCACTGAAATGCATAATCAGATAATCTGATTTTGTGATATTAGCTGAAGGGCATACATTGGCCAAGGCACCCGAGAAAAATCTCTTGCTCTTCTTTGACTTGTGCCATATGATCTTTTATCTCCACCTTGTCGTTGACACGGTGGCACAGCGGTTAGTACTGCTGCCTCACAGCGCCAGGGGCCCGAGTTCAATTCCGGCCTCGGGTGACTGTCTGTATGGGGTTTGCAAGTTGTTCCTGTGTCTGTGTGGGGTTTCCTCCGGGTTTCCTCCACAGCCCAAAGATGTGTGGGTTAGGTGGATTGGCCATGATAAATTGCCCCTTAGTGTCAGGGGGATTGGCAGGGTAAATACATGGAGTTACAGGGATAAGGCCTATGTGGGATTGTGCTGGATGGGCCGAATGTCCTCCAACATCCTGTCCTCCAGGATGTTGCCTGTCCTCATAGAATTGATGGAGGAATTCTATGAAAAGGACAGATGGGACCTCGGCTTCATGTCTCACCCAAAAAATTGCACTTAAATAGTGCGACATTCCCTCAATATGGGACGCCCTCAAACTTGGGGCAGGCTCTGCCAAGGCTCAATGGGGAAAGGCCTCACAGCACCAGGGACCTGGATTCGATTCCTGGCTTGGGTCACTGTCTGTGCGGAGTCTGCAAGTTCTCCCTATGTCTGCGTGGGTTTCCTCCGGGTGCTCCAGTTTCCTCCCACAGTCCAAAAGATGTGTTGGTTAGGTGCATAGGCCATGCTAAATTCTCCCTCAGTGTACCCGAACAGGCACCGGAGTGTGGTGACTAGGGGATTTTCATAGTAACTTCATTGCAGTGTTAATGTAAGCCTACTTATGACACTAATAAATTGACACATTTGTGTGATCAATACTGTATATAAACTTGGTGATGAAACATCTTAATTGCTTTGTATTATTGGAATATTGTTCAGAAGTCTTTCAGCTTGCATCTTTTCTAATTGCCAAAATGCTTTAATTTAGCTTGAAGGAGGAAAGAACACAGAAGTGAACAGAAGTTGTAGTTGGGATACATTTTCACACTTGGGCTCCAGTGAGTCTCGCAGTAGTGGTACACAGCATCCAAAACACTGGATAGTGATTGGCCTGAGGGATAGATTTGTCGGTCGGAACATTGAATACAGGAGTTGGGATGTCTTGTTGAAGTTGTACAAGACATTGCTAAGGCCGCACTTGGAATACTGTGTACAGTTCTGGGCATCCTATTATAGAAAGGATATTATTAAACTAGAAATAGTGTTGAAAAGATTTACTAGAGTGTTACCGGGGCTTGATGGTTTGAGTTATAAGGAGAGGCTTGATAGACTGGGACTTTTTTCCCTGGAGAGTAGGAGACTTAGGGGTGATCTTATAGAGGTCTATAAAATAATGAGGGCATAGATCAGCTAGATAGTCAACATCTTTTCCCAAAGGTAGGGGGGACTAAAACTATAGGGCATAGGTTAAAGGTGAGAGGGGAGAGATACAAAAGGGTCCAGAGGGGCAATTCTTTCATACAGAGGGTGGTGAGTGTCTGGAACAAGCTGCCAGAGGTAGTAATAGAAGCGGGTACAATTTTGTCTTTTAAAAAGCATTTAGACAGTTGCATGGGTAAGATGGGTATAGAGTGATATGGGTCAAACACGGGCAATTGCAACTAGCTTAGTGGTTAAAAAAAGGAGATTTGGACAAGTTGGGCTGAAGGGCCTGTTTCCATGCTGTAAACCTCCATGACTCTATGACTCTAAAGAATATGAGTTAAGGTTAGTTTCTCATGGCTGAAGCTCTGAGCACTCTGCCCATTGTTCAAGCATTATAAATATAGGATACAACCTAAGGTTAGGTCATTGTAGGGAAGTCATGAGCCTTCTTCCCAATGGTTAAGAATTGCAAATATTTTGGGTGGTATTTATTAGTGGTGTTACAGAGGTGCAAAATTTGGGTTGAATGTTCCAGAGGCTGCCTGCAAAAAGGGAATAAAAATCCAACACTTGCCAAGGGACTTTGCATTTGCCATGGGATCGCAATTCTCAGTGGACACTTGCTAATTAGGGTGGCACAGTTGTTAGCACTGCTGCCTCACAATGCCAGGGACCCAGTTTCAATTTCAGCCTCGGGTCACTGTCTGAGTGGAATCTGCACATGAGATCCTTGATTATGCTGGCTGCTTTTCCGAGGCAGCAGGAAGTGTAGACAGAGTCAGTGGATGGGAGGTTGGTTTGCGTGATGGACTGGGCTACGTTCAAAATCCTTTGTAGTTTCTTGCGGTCTTGGGCAGAGCAGGAGCCATACCAAGCTGTGATACAACCAGAAAGAATGCTGAGAGTCGTAGCGGACACGCCAAACTTCCTTAGCCTCCTGAGAAAGTAAAGGCATTGGTGGGCTTTCTTAACTATAGCGTTGGCATGGAGAGACCAGGGCTGGTTGTTGGTGATCTGGACACCTAGAAACTTGAAGCTCTCAAACATTTCTACTTCGTCCCCAATGATATAGACAGGGGCATGTCCTTCACTACGCTTCCTGAAGTCGATGACTATCTCTTTCGTTTTACTGACCTTGAGGGAGAGATTATTGTCATCACACCAGTTTACCAGAGCTGAAGAATCCCCAAGATGGCACCAGAGCGAGGCGACTTCTTGCAAGCTGTGCCCAGCATACCTTCTAATTCTATTTTTACTCTTATTCTATGCTTCTAAAACTTCATTCTAACTCTTGTGCATTCTGCACCCTCTCCTTTCCTTCTCTATGAACAGTATGCTTTGTCTGTATAGCATGCAAGAAGCAATACTTTTCACTGTATGCTAATGCATGTGACAATAATCAATCAAGTCAAGTCAGATTCTCTATCTCTTTCCTGTACTCTGTCTCGTCATTGTTTGAGACCTGACCCATTACAGTGGTGTCATCAGTAAACTTGAAAATGGAGTTGGAGCAGAATTTAGCCACACAATCATAAGTGTATAAGGAGTAGAGTAAGGGGCTGAGGACACAGCCTTGCGGGGCACTGGGTTGGGGCACAAATTGAACATTGCAAAATATGCACTCAACCCCATCCTAGCCTTCCTATTGTTTAAACCTTGTCATTTAACTAGGATACGTATTTGGTTCATTCAGTTAAATTCATCATAGTCTGTTATGTATGTTAGCCCCTTTAAGGGAACGGTCAGGTGATCCTAAGTGTGGGGTGGTCTGCCCGGGAACTGCTCCAAGAGGGCAGTTATTGTTTGGAGGGTGGAGTGAGTAAGATTGCAATAAATATCAGTGTTCCCTGACTCCTGTCTGTGATGTGAGTTCTTCAGGATATTCCTCAGTAGTAAAGAATTTAACACAGTCAAAAAACCCGACAACCGTTCACCTTATCAAAATTGACCTTAAGTACAATTCCTGTCCTAATGGTGGCATTAAAAATATTTATTCTTATGTCTTAAATTGACTCCCCTGTCCCCCCTTTACAAAAGGGAAATGCTGCCTCTGTGTGGCATGAAGCCTGTCTTTCAATATTGACTGTTATGATACTTTGCTTACCTTGCTGAGATGTCCATCCCCTCCTGCCTGTGGTAAGGGCTCAGCCAGTTTGTCAATCATATCTCCAGTTGAATTGATGGATATATGGGAGTAGGAGCCCCGTGTGTAAGTGTCACTGAACCACTTTGTCACAAATACATTTTTAGGCCGTGGCACAGGTTTGCCTAGAAACAAAACCAGGGGTCGTTATAAACTAATAGGGATGGGAGGTTATGCAACTGTTACAGATGGCATGGTGGCACAGTGGTTAGCACTGCTGCCTCACAGCGTCTGGGTTTGATTCCTGGCTTGGGTCACTGTCTGTGTGGAGTTTGCACATTCTCCCCGTGTCTGCGGGGGTTTCCTCTGGGTGCTCCGGTTTCCTCCCACAGACCGAAAGACATGCTGGTTAGGTGCATTGGCTGTGCTAAACTCTCCCTCAGTGAGTGTACCCGAACAGGTGCTGGAATGTGGCGACTAGGGGATTTTCACAGTAACTTCATTGTGGTGTTAATGTAAGCCTACTTGTGACTAATAAATAAACTTTTGTTAATTGTTTTACAATATAAGTTGATAAAAGTATAGAATGATATTGTGTACAGTTCTGGGCGCCACACTACAGGAAGGATGTGAACTAATTGGAGAGAGTGCAGAAGAGGTTTACAAGAATGGTTCCATGAATGAGAAACCTCAGTTATGAGGATAGGTTGGAGAGGTTGGGACTGTTCTCCTTGGAGAGTTGATAGAGATGTTCAAAGCCATGAGGGAGCTGGACAGAGTAAATAGGGAGAAACTGTCCCCCCTGGTAAAAGATGAGGGCACAGATTTAAAGTGATTTGGGAAAAATAGCAGATGTGATGTGAGAATAAACTTTTTCGCACAGCGACTGGTTGGGGTCTGGAATACACTGCCTGGAAGTGTGGTGGAGGCAGGTTCAATTGGGGCATTCAAGAGGGGATTAGATGATTACTTGAAAAGAAACAATGTGCAGGGGAACGGGGAAAAGGCAGGGGAATGTCACTAAGTCATAATGCTCATTTGAGAGCTGATGCAGACACGATGGGCCAAATGGCCCCTTTCTGTGATTTTGTGAGTTGTTTTCAATCTTGCCTTCATAGAATCATAGAATCCTACAGTGCAGAAGGGTCTACACTGATTACAATCCCACCCAGGCCCTATCCCCATGCATCTACCCTAGCTAGTCCCCCTGACACGAAGGGGCAATTTAGCACGGCCAATCCCCCTAACACAAACATCTTTGGAGTGTGGGAGGAAATCGGAGCACCCGGAGGAAACCCACGCAGACACGGGGAGAATGTGCAAACTCCACACAGACAGTGACCCAAGCCGGGAATCAAACCTGGGTCCTTGGCGCTGTGAGGCAGCAGTGCTAACCACTGTGCCACCGTGCCACCCTTCAAAGAGTGATAAGACAGGAAATTTCGCAACCTCAACCTCAAAAATGTCACTTTTTAACGCTATTCATTAACCTCATTAGCTGTTTTTGAATAACAAATTTAAAAAATGTATTTGATATAGGAACAATTGTTCAGATATACCGGCTGGCATTCTCCCAAAAAGATTCTAAGTTCCCAACGTGCAGGAAAATGGGAGTAAATCCCGTCGTTTGTTTTGGTGTGATTTCCAGGATGAATCTCTGACATTCTACGGGCCTGATTTTACCATCAAGTTGCGCCCGTTTTCAGGCACGGAAACTTGGTAAAGTCGGGTGTGAGGCGAGTAGCGCGATCCGCACTTGCCTCTGTGCCCATTTCCTCTATACCAATGGCCAAATATGGCCGCCGTTGGGACCACGCCCGAAACAGCCACGATGTCAATTTAAATGCATTTGAATGCTTTAAAATTGAATGAATGGACTGGACGCCCAACTTTACCGGCACTTTTCCCTTTACCACCGCGTTCGCCCGTCCAGATTCGGCGCAAAACAGACATGGTCCGCAAAAGTCTGATTCAGGCATTCCAGCTTCTGAGGAAGTAAGTTCCGAGCTTCTGCCGGCTCTCTTTTTCAGATCGGTGGTGCGGTGGGTGAGGGGGGGGGGAGGAGGAGGGTCAGATGGCTCTCTGGTGGGGGGGCAGGGGGGGCGGGAGGGGATGGGGGGGTTTGTTGCCACTCTGTGTACGATCAATGGGGGGAAGGGGGGGTCCACTGCTATTCTGCGTGTGATTGGTGGGGGGGGGAAGGGGGACAGGGGGACCGTGGTCTGTCTGGGTGGCGAGAGGGTGTGGGGGGATAAGGGGGTCAGTTATGTTGTGGGGCAATGTCTGTGGGGGCCAGGGGGGGAGGCATTATCCGGCCCGGGAGCGATGTGGCAGGGGAGCGTTTTCCTACTTTGTTTACTGCACATGCGCAGTTGAAGGCTCTGATCGGAGCTGCAGGGTTTCAAAAGCGATAAGCTCCGCCCACAGCGTGCAGCGTGATTCAGAATCGCTGCTTTTTTTTCCAGGCAGAGTGTGCATGGGGGCGCCTGAAAACGGGTCTAAAAGTCGGATCTGAAACACTCCCAGATTCAAGTCTGCCCAGCACTTAGAATCAGGCCCTATGCAGCACTGAGTACCTCAGCGTAATTCACCCTGAAAATCTGTGGGCAGGGCCTATTCCCACCTGAGAGGCGCTGAGGGGGCCACTGCACATGCGCGGATCTGTCAGCACGGAGATTGGCGCATGCACTATGTCCCCCCCATTGCGGGTCTCCAGATTGCTGGCCAGCCTCGCAACCCCCTGTGGTGAACCATCGTTGGTTACCACTGGGGGTTGTTATTATGTTACTGTTGGGCTAGGGTGTTGTCACTGTGGGGGTTGTACAATGTTGTTGGGTTAGGGTGTTTACCTGTTATAAGTGTTATTATGGCACATCCCGGTGGAGAGGTATAAGACCCTCTGCTCCGGCAGGACCCCTTCAGTCTGAACTGGTGTATTCGTGTTAGTAGTTCCATTGTTAGACAATAAAAGCCTTCAATACTGAAGCCTTGTTCCACGTGCTTGATTGTCGCGCATCACCCCCCCATCACTGTCCTTCCAACCCTCCGACTGCTGGCCTCCCGGACATCCCTGGGCTAGCCCCTATGTCCCTCACTACCCCCTGTCCCTCCCCTATCGCCCCAACCCCCTCCCGACAGTCCTCACCCTCCCCCGGACAGTACTGACACTACCCACTCCCGAGCCTGATGACCGGCCCCGATGTTTCCCCCCCCACCACCAACAGCCCCGATCTCCCTGACTGACAGCCCCGAACACCTCCCAGCAGCCCTGATTCCCCCAGCTGAATGGCCAGCCCCAATCGCCCTCTTCCTTCCCTCCCCCCACCAACCCTCCTGCAGAGTGGAAGCAGGTTCCCTCCCCACCGATTGCCCCTCAATAGGCCCGCCATCCTCTAGCCCCGCTCCTGGCCCTGCCCCCTTGGCACTACCTGGTGCCCAGTGGGCACTGCCAGTTTGCCTCTTGGGCAGCGCCAGGGTGCCAGGCTGGCACTGCCCAAGGGACACTTCCCTTACCCCTGACCTCCTGGGAGGGTCTCAATAGCCTCTCTTTCCTCTAGCAGGGTCTGGCTGTCTGTTCCCCATAGTGGGGAGCAGGAATAAACTCTGCTGGAAGGAACCACTCCTGGCAGCTGGAGGGTGGGGGTGGCGGGTGGGAGAGACATTAGCGGGCTCGGAAACCTCAGTCCCGGAACCGCTAATTATATCGAAATGAAGATTTCCATATTGTAATCATCTCCACGCCCATTTCCGGAGCGGGGCAGATTACGCGAAAAAACTTAGTGCCGGAGATGCACAGAGTTAAAAATGACGTTCAGTGGGAAGCCCGTAAACTAGCCCCTGCTGATGCCTCTTGGCCTGTTGCGTTGCTTGAGCAGCACAGTGGGCTGGGAGAATCGCCCCAACAATGTGCAGCCAATCTACAATGAGCCCTCTCCAACTCTAAAACCTATATATATTAAAAAAGAAAATCCAGGGAAGTATTTTCTATTCGCAGCCCTGTTATTTTCAGGTTGGAATCCAACAGAAAGTATTTCTGATTTGTTAGAGGAGATGTTTTTCAAAAGCAGCATATCTTCTTTGGAGACGCTGGTGGTAATTTGTTGGATGTTCTTCATTTTAATGACATAAGATTATACTGTATGGCGTACAAAGGCTTAAACTTTGATCACCTCTCCTTTCACAGCGTTCCACTTGCGGAATAACGTCTCAAAGCATTTTAGTTTGGAGAGCAAAAAGTGCCCAGGTGGGGATTGGTCACAATTGCTTTGAAGTCTTTCTAACAGAAAAATTGGGTATAATACTGAAAGGTAGCAACATATTGCGACATGTTCAGAAGGAAGGGGAGAACGTGCAAACTCCACGCAGAGAGTTACCCAAGGCCGGAATTGAATCCGGGTCCCTGGCGCTGAGGGACAGCAGTGCTAACCACCGTGCCGCCCAGTGCTAGATAGCAGAATTAATAGGAATACATATCTTGGTGCCAAAACCCAGAACCCCTTGCAGAGTGAGATTTAACTTGGAGATGTTAAAACAAAGACCAATTGATTTAAAATACAAACAGGTATGCAGTGAAAGAAGTGAAATAAGCATCTGTGCATTTGAACGTAATCAGGACTGTCTCGAAACTCGGAATGCTGGGAGGGGTTACAGTTACAGGCCGCAAAGTGTCTGGAAATTGACATTGGATGCACATGATTATTAAGCGGATCTGGCCTCTGTACATTAACAGCTAATCGGGAGCTATTAACATGTACCCGAGACCTATCGAAACCAGAATTATCATAGAATCCCTACACTGCAGAAGGAGGCCATTTGCCCCATCAAGACTGCTCTGACCACAACCCCACCTAGGCCCTATTCCCGTAACCCCACATATTTACCCTGCTAACCCCCCTGACACTGAGGGATAATTTAGCATAGCCAATCCACTTAACCCGCACATCTTTGCACTGTGGGAGGAAACCGGAGCACCCGGAAGAAACGCACGCAGACACGAGGAGAATGTGCAAACTCCACACAGTCACCTGAGGTCGGAATCGAACCCGGGTCCCTGGCGCTGTGAGGCAGCAGTGCTAACCATTGTGCCACCGTGCCGCCCCAACTACGTAACAATAGAATACGTTAAAAGCAAAATACTGCGGAAGCTGGAATCTGAAACAAAAACAGAAAATGCTGGAAAACCTCAGCAGGTCTGACAGCATCTGTGGGGAGAGAGTGGAGCCAAAGTTTCGAGTCTGGATGACCATTCATCAGAGCTGCTCATGGTAAATTAACATTGTACATGACCTCCAGGAAGATATGTTTCAACGGGACAGGATGTAAAAGTCACACAATAGGAATTCCATAATGGCCTTTCTCTGCAGGGATGGCTCTTATTAAGAGTTCAGGGCTCTGGTTGCAACGATATTAAAGTCTGCTGTATTTCTGCATCCAGTCGGGGTCTCATTCTGGTGGCACAGTGGTTAGCACTACTGCCTCACAGTGCCAGGGACCTGGATTCGATTCTGGCCTCGGGTCACTGTCTGTGCAGAGTCTGCACATTCTCCCCATGTCTGCGTTTCCTCCAGGTGCTCCGGGTTCTTCCAAAGTCCAAAGATGTGCAGGCTAGGTGGATTGACCATGCTAAATTGACCCTAGTGTCAGGGGATTAGCAGGGTAAATATTTGGGGTTACGGGAATAGGGCCTGAGTGGGATTGTGATCGGTGCAGACTCAATGGGCCTATTTCTGTAGGCTAACCTAAATCAAGAGAATGCTTCTGTGCATGATTGTACAACATATACATATAATATCATTACAGGACAGATGAGGAGAGGCTCACCAATCTCATGTTCCTGGTAAGTAGATATAGTCAAAATGAACAATGAACAAATAATCAACACAACAGCATTGTAATGTTATTCCTTAACCACCGCCCCCCGCCCCCTTAGCGCTGTGAGCACAGAGTCAGTGGGCTTACCCCAATAATTCTTACCCGTGAATTGCCTTAGGATCCTCGTGATGTTTGATGCTAGTTCATCTTCACTGAGTGTTTCCACAAACTCTGCTTCCTTCCCTGAGATCCAGCTCAAAAGGACGTGCCCATACCTATCAAACAGATTCAAGCTTCAGTCACTACTAAATAACACATGTTGGACATCCACCATACTTGCCAAAGATAAATTTATAATAATTACAGATCGAGATCTAAATGAGAGATGTTGACCTAATTCTGGGCGGGATTTTCTGACCCCGTCCCTGTCTGGGATTATCCAGTCCCGCTGCTATGAATGGAGATTTGGCTGAGCGCCAAAATTCTCCATTCTCGCTGTCTCTGACTCTGTCTCTTCTACTGTGTATCAAGACTAATAGGCAGGAATCATTCATTTCTACTGTGATTTTTAAAATTCATTTGTGAGACATGGGTGTTGCTGGCTGGCCAGTATTTATTGCCCATCCCTAGTTGCCCGTGTCACTCTGGAGTCACATGTAGGCCAGATTGGGTAAGGATGGCAGATTTCCTTCCCTAAAGGACATTAGTGAACCAGATGGGCTTTTACGACAATCGACAACGGTTTCATGGTCATCAGTAGGTTCTTAATTCGAGATATTTTTCATTGAACTCAAATTCCACCAGCTGCCGAGGCAGGATTTGAATCCAGGTCCCCAGGACATTAGTTGGGTTTCTGGATTAATAGTCTAGTGATAATACCACTAGGCCAACGCCTCCCCCATGATTTTGATCATGAGGGAGGCGATGGGCATAATGGTAGTGATTGGTACAGCTGCCTCACAGCGCCAGGAACCTGGGTTCAATTCCAGCCTCGGGTCGCTGTCGGAGCTTTTTGCAAGTTCTTCTCATGTCTGCGTGGGTTTCCTCTGGGTACTCCGGTTTCTTCCCACAGTCCAAAGATGTGGGGGTTAGGTGGATTGGCCATGCTAAATTGCCCCTTAGTGTCAGGGGGACTACCTAGGGTAAATGCATTGGGCTATAGGGATGAGGCCTGGATGGGACTGTGGTCGATGCTGACTCGTTGGGCCACATGGCCTCCTTCTGCACTGTAGGATTCTATGATTCTAAGTGAGTATGCTATAATGAGTGTCAGGGGGACTAGCTAGGGTAAATGCATTGGGTTATGGGGTTATGGGGATGAGGCCTGAGTGGGATTGTGGTTGGTGGCGGCACGGTAGCACAGTGGTTAGCACTGCTGCTTCACAGCTCCAGGGTCCCAGGTTCGATTCCCAGCTCGGGTCACTGTCTGTTGGAGTTTGCACATTCTCCTCGTGTCTGCGTGGGTTTCCTCCAGGTGCTCCGGTTTCCTCCCACAGTCCAAAGATGTGCAAGTTAGGTTGATTGGCCAGGTTAAAAATTGCCCCTTAGAGTCCAGAGATGTGTAGGTTAGAGGGATTAGCAGGTAAAATATGTGGGGGTAGGGCCTGGGTGGGATTGTGGTCGGTGCAGACTCGATGGGCCGAATGGCCTCCTTCTGCACTGTAGGGTTTCTATGATTTCTATGATTTCTATGATGCAGACACAATGGGCCGAATGGCCTCCTTCTGCACTATAGGATTCCATGATTCGATGATCAAATTCAACATCCTGATCCGGCCTTCCCTCCATATCCCTTGATTCCTTTAAACCTTGTGGATTTTTTCTCCTCAAGACTATTTTTCATCTGTGTTAGCCTCCACCTCTTTAGGAGGCTTACGCTGTCAGTATCACCAGGGAGAGAAAGGGGGAGAGAGAAACGGAGAGAGAGACAGCATTTATATAGATGGTTATCACATTTTCAACTGTTCCCTTACTATTCAATACCTCTCTACTGGGTGGAGTACATCAAGCGAATAGATACGTCGCCACCACTCAGCTAGGTTTGGTTTCAGACTAGAAAATGGAGTTTCGTCCTCCCAAGCTAATCCAATCCAATGTTCTGACTTCTCCCAAAATGGCACCTCATACTCCAGGTAAATCTTATTTGTCGTACCAAAGCCCATGTTTTCGATTGCATGCAACTTCTCCTCTGGGAGGTTCGGATGAAACGATGTCTCTGCTTCTCCTTTCAGGTAACCTAGTGAACAAACTCAAATCTTAATGACCTGCTTGTCATTTCAGAAACTGGTGTTTTTTTAAAAAAAGAATAATCAGAGTTCTTTTAGATTTTCTATCTGTAATAATTCTCTTCCCTTCTTTCGAATAGAAGAAATTAGAATTGCAAATTAAGAATCCTTATCTAAAGTAAAAGTAAAGTAAAAGTAAAGTTTATTTATTATCACAAGTAGGCTTAACATTGTCATGAAGTTACTGTGAAAATCCCCTAGTTGCCACACTCCGGCGCCTGTTCGGGTGCACTGAGGGAGAATTTAGCATGGCCAATGCACCTAACCAGCACGTCTTTCAGACTGTGGGAGGAAACCCACGCAGACACAGGAAGAAAGTGCAAACTCCACACAGACAGTGACCCGAACTGGGAATCGAACCCAGTCCCTGGCGCTGTGAGGCAGCAGTGCTAACCACTGTGCTGCCCCTTATCTATAGCCCGCATTTCAGACAACTGTAAACAATGTTTAAGTTTATTTATTAGTGTCACAAGTAGGCTTACATTAACACTGCGATGAAGTTACTGTGAAAATCTCCCAGTCACCACACTCTGACGCCTGTTCGGGTACACTGAAGGTGAATTTAGCATGGCCAATGCACCTAACCAGCACGTCTTTCAGACTGTGGGAGGAAACCGGAGCACCCGGAGGAAACCCACGCAGACTTGGGGAGAACGTGCAGACTCCGCACAGACGGTGACCTAAGGCAGGAATCGAACCCGGGTCCCTGGTGCTGTGAGGCAGCAGTGCTAACCTCTGTGCCACTATGAGTGAGTGGGAGGCTTGTTTCCACTTTTCACCATGCTTTAGTGAACTGAACTTTTGAAAAAAATATTTTATGGATTGTATTTTAGAAACTTATTGAACTTCAACAACTTGCATTTATCTGACACCTTAAATGCAGACAATATGTTTGACGGTACTTTGCAGAACTCGACACCAATCAAAGAAAGAGATGTTAGGAGGGGTGGCTCTAAGCCTGGTCATAAGAGGGGTTTTAAGTACCATCTTACAGGAGGAGATGACATAAGAACATAAGAACTAGGAGTAGGCCATCTGGCCCCTCGAGCCTGCTCCGCCATTCATGATCTTTTTGTGGACTCGGCTCCACTTACCCACCCGCTCACCACTCCTTTACTGTTCAAAAATTTATCTATCGTTGCCTTAAAAACATTCAATGAGGTAGCCTCAACTGCTTCACTGGGCAGGGAATTCCACAGATTCACAACCCTTTGGGTGAAGAAGTTCCTCCTCAACTCAGTCCTAACTGGACTAACAGTCCTAACTCAGACCTCACTGGAGGAGGTTGTAGAGAGAAGAAGTGATTTAAACGGGAAGATGGGGATTTAAAGTTTGATGTACTTGGGGTCTAAAAATCTATGAAGGCCAATGAGACTGGAGGTGATGGGTAGACAGGTGCAGCAGGATGCGTTATACGCAGCAGAGTCTGAGATGAGCTGAAGTTTATGCAGAATGGAAGATGACAGCCTTGCCTTAGGGAGCTGTTGGCCAATCCAATTAGTCAGCAGCTTGGTCATCCCAGCATTGCCAGATTCCAGCAATGGGCACTGCTGAGACTAGGGGCAGAACCTCAAGAAGCGGAGGTTATGGAAAGCGGACTCAAGGTAAGTCTCGGATGTATACAGTAAATGGCAGAACCATTAGATGCATTAGCATACAGAGGGATCTGGGCGTACAAGTTCCCTGAAACTGGCAACACAACTGGATAAGGTGGTCAAGAAGTCATATGGTATGTTTGCCTTCATCAGTTGGACATCGGGAATAAAAATTGAAGTCATCTTGCAGCTGTATAAAGCTTTAGTTGGGCCACATTTAGAATATTGCATCCAGTTCTGGCCACACTGCCAGGAGGATGTGGAGCCTTTAGAGAGGGTAGAGGAAAGGTTTACCAGTAGGGGGGCATTGGTTTAAGGTGCGAGGGGCAAGGTTTAAAGGAGATGTACGAGGCAAGTTTTTTACACAGTGGATGGTGGGTGCCTGGAACTCGCTGCTGAGGGAGGTAGTGGAAGCAGATACGATAGTGACTTATAAGGGGCATCTGGACAAATACATGAATAGGATGGAATAGAGGGGTATGGTCCCCAGAAGCGTAGGGGGTTTTAGTTCAATCAGGCAGCATGGTCAGTGCAGGCTTGGAGGGCCGAAGGGCCTGTTCCTGTGCTGTAATTTTCTTTGTTCTTTGTTCAGTATGTTGTCTGGTCTGGAGGGTATTAGCTATGAGGAGAGATTGGAAAAACGTGGCTTGTTTTCACTTGAACGTCAGAGGCTGAGGGACAACCTGATAGAAGCTTACAAAATTAATGAGAGGCGTGGATAGATTGGATAGTGGAAGTCTTTTCCCCAGGGTAGAAATGCCAATTACTAGGGGAGATAGGTTGAAGATAAAAGGTGGAATGTTTAAAGGAGACATGAGAGACAAGTTTTTTACACAGAGGGTGGTAAGTGCCTGGAATGTGCAGCCAGAGGAGGTGGTAGAAGCAGATACAAAAGCAACACTTAAGAGGAATCCTGACAGATACATGAATAGGCAGGGAATAGAGGGGTATGGACCACATAGAGGCAACAGGTCTTTAATTTAGAAAGGCATCGTGCATAGATGCAGGCTTGATGGGCCGAAGGGACTGTTCCTGTGTTGTAATGTTCTTTGTTCTTTGTGCTTTCTTCTTCTATCATCGGGGGTTGGCTTGCACATCCTAGCGAGGGGGTGTGAGGGAGGTGGGGAGTGAGATTTGAGAGGCCAATGGAGGAGAGTTAAAGAGGGGTTCTGACCTCGGCAGGGGCTTTTCCTTCAATGGGCACACTAAAGAAGGAACCCCGCCTCATTCGCACAGTAAAACCTGCTGAGCCCCCCGCTCGACCTGGGCCTCCCCCTGCTGTGGGTACAATAACAGCAGAGAAAAGCAAATCACTGCGGACGCTGGAATCTCAAACCAAAAGAGAAAATGCTGGAAAATCTCAGCAGGTCTGGCAGCATCCGGAAGGAGAGAAAAGAGCTGACGTTTCGAGTCCAGATGACCCTTTGTCAAAGCTAAAAGGCATAGAAAGTGGGAGATATTTATACTGCAGGGGGAGGGAATGAAAGATGAGTCATAGCCACAGAAACCAGGGGAAAGGCTGCTAATGGCAGCCCATAGAGAGAATAAAGGGTATGAATAGCCAAACGGCAGAGAAGAAAGCAGTGAAGGTGGATGGGGGGTGGGGGTAGAGACATACAGAATAACAGCGGAGGTGGGATGAGGCACTTAAATAGCCAGGAATTAAAGGCCTCAATAGGCCCAAGAATGAACCATCAAAGCCTCAACTGCCCTCCATAACATGGGGGACAGGTCAGGGTGGGAAGGAAGGCAATGGCAGGCTGTGAGCTGTAACTTATGGAGCCACAATCATAAAATCCAGCCCTGAGAGTTTCTAGTTAAGCTGCTGTGCTCCTGGTCATGTTTATTCTGAAGCATTCAATATTTCCTAACTCAAAATTGATGCAACTCCTTTAACTGCAAAGCTTATTATGTGATAAGGATTGGGCCCAATTCTGTGATCTCATCAGTCTCATTTTAAGAATGTTATGACATGGTCAATGTATCACCTTTTTCAATATTTTGAAAACAATGTTAGACCTTATCATTTAAAGCAATTACTGAAAGGAAGTGTTTGTTCTGTTACCCAACGAAACTGTCACAATGATGTGATCAGCTAGAATTTGATCTCCATCTTCACACAGCACTCTGACTGGATACAGCGAGCCGTCCTCCGATTCAAAACTTCCGTTCCACTGGATCTGTTTGACAGGTTTCTCCAGCAGCAAGCTCTCCCTGGGGATAACTTCCACCAGATTTGAGATTAATTTGAGGAATAATCTGGAATAGCACAAGTTCTACTTGTTAACCAAATAATAATTGAGATCACACCGTGTGAATGACCCTAAGTCAGTTCAGTGTGACTCGACCTATCAACGAATGCCTCTGCCAAGTACGCTGTGCCAATTTAAATACCAGCCAATGACTATGAAGGTTGCTTATTGAATAACATAATGTCCATTCGACACTACGCATTACATACCCTAAAATAACTGAATGTTTAACAAGTCCTCAGAGGTGGAAGTCCCTTCACCAAAATTCCTTTATTTACAAGATCCAACAACACTATACAGAGTGTTCTCAGTCTGCAGTCTATCTCCGGAGTGCCAGAGGAACTGACACTCCTGTTTAAATACAGAGCATGGGGCTCCCTGATTGGATCATCAATTTGGCCCTTAATCAGGGATATCTTTTTGTGTCCAACCAAATATACAAAATCAAACTAACTCAGGGACAACTCAAAAAGGGCAGTTCCCTAAAAGGAGGGGAACTGTCCGAAACAAAAAACAAAATGGAAAGGAACTTAAAACATCAAATTAAAATGTGATTAAAGGGGTCAATAATACACCCCAGTCCCTGTGGTGCCCAGCGAGCACGGAATGCATCAACTGTGCCCCCGGTCATCGCATGCTCCCTTTCCAGGGGCCCTTAATCAGGGAGTTCATATTCAAGCAGGCCAACCTCAATTGCCTGATTAAAATTGTTACAATATTGTCCATTAAATAGAATATCATCAAGTGTAGGGTTTCCCAAACTTTTCCAACCTCTCAGGAGTGCTGGAGGAATTCCTGAGAAACATCCTTATTATGTTGAAGTGCCAAACCACAAAAAAAATATAGTTTTCACGCACTACATTAAAAAACATAATTTATAGAAATTGTTTTTATTTCTCATATGTATACGTTCGCTATAATTCAAAGGTTTTCTTCTTAAAGCATGTACTTAGGTCTTACCTTTTTGCCATTTTTAATCAAAGTTTCAAAGTTTATTTAATTAGTGTCACAAGTAGGCTTACATTAACACTGCAATGAAGTTACTGTGGAAATCTGCGCGTTGCCACGCTCCGGCACCTGTTCGGGTACACTGAGGGAGAATTTAGCGTGGCCAATGCACCCAACCAGCACGTCTTTCAGACTGTGGGAACAACCAGAGCACCCGGAGGAAACCCACGCAGAGACGAGGAGAACGTGCAAACTCTGCACATGACCAAAGCCATGAATTGAACCCAGATCCCTGGAACTGTGAGGCAGCAATGCCAACCATTGTGCCACAGTGCCGCCCATGGAAGGAGTGTTGCTGTTCCTTTGGTTCAAATGGGAAGAGTGCTGCCGGAATGCTGGATTCTCATGTTGGAGATTCTCACTCACTCTCTTCTCTCTCTCTCACACAGACACACTCTCATCACTCTCATACACACACATACACATAATCACTCTTCTTTCTGTTAAGGACCAGATCTGAAACTCCAAGATACAATATGAAGTTAGACTAAGAACAAGAACATAGAACAAAGAATAATACAGCACAGGGACAGGCCCTTCGGCCCACCAAGCCTGTGCCAAAAGAGGTTTCTATCTCTCTGTTCACCTCCTGTTCATATGTCTATCAAGGTACGCCTTGAACATTGCTAATGTGCTGGCTTCCACTGGCAATGTGTTCCAGGCACCCACCACCCTCCATGTGAAAACCTTTTCCCTTACATCTCCCCTAAACCTACCCCCTCTCACCACTAGAACCCAACTATTTTTGATTTTGGCATTAGTGTGAGGATAAGGTGCTTCATTCCAGGTGTGATTCTATTGGTCCACTAGGAAGCTTTTATTAAAACAAACTCTATTTATCAATACAGTTTAACTATAGCAAAAAGAATTAGTGTAACCTTTACCAATTGAAATACTTAAACATGACAAATACAATTCTTAACTTCTAGCCTATCTCGATATTCCTCACAGACGTAAACTCCTCTTCAAAACCAGTGAGAAAACAGCAGGTCTACGTGCTGCTACATGGGCTGCTAGTCTTCAACCTCCCAGAACACCTCTGGAGAGAGATACCTATTTTCTAGCAGGTCCCAAACTGCAATCTCCAGAGAGAGAGAGAGAAAAGAGCTCCTGCTCCTTGCAGGTTCAATCAGAAAACTGCCTGCTTGTCCCTGTAAGCGTAGCTCCTTCCATTAGCAGAAGACTCAGTCCCTGTCAATCAACCTAATAAAACCCTACTTTGAAACCCCAGGGGACAAACAAAAAAATAAACAACACTGCATTAGTTCAGATTAGAACACCCCTATAACAAGTCTTCTACATTCTCAGCATCTGGGCTATCTGGACCAGACAGATCAGCACCGTCTAAACAGAATTGAATTTTAACGTATCCTTCACAAGAACAATGATATAAATACATTTCTTAAAGGCACAGAATCATCAGATCTCTTTCTCGTACACTCACACATGCACACTTCCTCAACCTAAGGTTGACATTCTCAAATACACATTAACTCTTGTCCCTCACACACACACACACTCTCATCTCTCACGCACTCATCTCTTTCTGAGGCCTGGCTCACATCCCCAGCATTCCCCCGTCTCCCCGAATCCCCCCCCCCTTACCCCCCCCACCCTTGCTCTCACCATTACAGGCTCCCTGCTCTCCCTCGCAGGCCCCGCCCCCCCTGCTCTCCCTCACAGGGAATGCTCCACCCACTCCCTCTCCTTCTGCCTGGCCCCGCTCCCTCTCCCTAGCCTCGCTCCCTCTCACAGGGCCCCGCTCCCTCTCACAGGGCCTCGCTCCCTCTCACAGGGCCTCGCTCCCTCTCACAGGGCCTCGCTCCCTCTCACAGGGCCACGCTCCCTCTCACAGGGCCACGCTCCCTCTCACAGGGCCCCGCTCCCTCTCACAGAGCCACGCTCCCTCTCACAGGGCCCCGCTCCCTCTCACAGGGCCACGCTCCCTCTCACAGGGCCACGCTCCCTCTCACAGGGCCCCGCTCCCTCTCACAGAGCCGCGCTCCCTCTCACAGGGCCCCGCTCCCTCTCACAGGGCCCCGCTCCCTCTCACAGGGCCCCGCTCCCTCTCACAGGGCCCCGCTCCCTCTCACAGGGCCCCGCTCCCTCTCACAGGGCCATGCTCCCTCTCACAGAGCCCCGCTCCCTCTCACAGGGCCTCGCTCCCTCTCACAGGGCCATGCTCCCTCTCACAGGGCCCCGCTCCCTCTCACAGAGCCACGCTCCCTCTCACAGAGCCGCGCTCCCTCTCACAGGGCCCCGCTCCCTCTCACAGGGCCCCGCTCCCTCTCACAGGGCCCCGCTCCCTCTCACAGGGCCCCGCTCCCTCTCACAGGGCCCCGCTCCCTCTCACAGGGCCATGCTCTCTCTCACAGAGCCCCGCTCCCTCTCACAGGGCCTCGCTCCCTCTCACAGGGCCATGCTCCCTCTCACAGGGCCCCGCTCCCTCTCACAGAGCCACGCTCCCTCTCACAGAGCCACGCTCCCTCTCACAGAGCCGCGCTCCCTCTCACAGGGCCCCGCTCCCTCTCACAGAGCCGCGCTCCCTCTCACAGGGCCCCGCTCCCTCTCACAGGGCCCCGCTCCCTCTCACAGGGCCCCGCTCCCTCTCACAGGGCCCCGCTCCCTCTCACAGGGCCCCGCTCCCTCTCACAGGGCCATGCTCCCTCTCACAGGGCCCCGCTCCCTCTCACAGGGCCCCGCTCCCTCTCACAGGGCCCCGCTCCCTCTCACAGGGCCCCGCTCCCTCTCACAGGGCCATGCTCCCTCTCACAGGGCCCCGCTCCCTCTCACAGGGCCCCGCTCCCTCTCACAGGGCCCCGCTCCCTCTCACAGGGCCCCGCTCCCTCTCACAGGGCCCCGCTCTCACCATTGCACCGCTGTCTGCATTCACCCTAATCTTGAAAATTTGAGTTTTGTGCAGTTTTCAGCTCATCTGAAGCTGGATTCCGGAGAATCCAACAGAATCCAGTTTCGGAACCCTTGGTGCACTGAACACATGGGACATATTCACCGGAAATCTACCGCCCTGCCCGATACGGGACTCGCACCGGGCAAGGGGCGGACAATGGGAAAGTACATTGATCTCGGGTGGAATTTTCCGGTCTTGGGTCAAGCGAGACCATAAAATCCCACCCATTAACTTCGATAACACCAAGATTATACCATGAAAGTGAATCTATCACCATGGATACCAAAATCACCTTCTCAAGGATGACTGGGGATGGGAAATAGATGCTGGCAAAGCCAGAGATATCCACACATCCCATGAATGAATAAATAAAACAATCCTGATGAGATAATGTATGGACCATAAGAATGACATTTGTCTGGCTACATTGGCTCCACCAAAGTAAGAATATCCTAATGAAGATCATTTAAAAAATAATGACATATCGAAAGTAATGGCAGTTTCCATGTCATACATTTACCTTGGAATAGTCACCTCTATCACATAAAAGTCTATTACCCAAAAGAAATTTGAATAATTTTCTTGTATACTTAATCTTAAGTGGCACGGTGGCACAGTGGTTGGCACTGCTGCCTCACAGCGCCAGGGACTCGAGTTCGATTCCCGACTTGAGTCACTGTCTGTGTGGAGTTTGCACATTCTCCCCGTGTCTGCGTGGGTTTCCTCCGGGTGCTCCTTTCCAAAGGAGCAGGTTAGATGGATTGGCCATGCTAAATTGCCTCTCAGTATCAGGGGGACTAGCTAGGGTAAATGCATGGGGCTATGGGGATAGAGCCTGGGTGGGATTGTTGTCGGTGCAGACTTGATGGGTCGAATGGCCTCCTTCTGCACTGTAGGATTCTATGATTCAATGATTATCTATCAGTATCAATGTGGTGCACAGTTTCACAATCTAATAATCGGTGTGGCTAACTATAATACGCACAATTTGACCGTTCTTGGGAAGGCGAGATCAGGGTATTTAATTTGATGATCAGCAATGATCAAAATGAATGGCGGAGCAGGCTTGAAGGGCCGAATGGTCCACTCCTGCTTCTAGTTTCTCTGTCTCTATGTTTCTATAATGGTGCAAGCTGTATCGCTGATTGATATATTTTATTTTTTTTATTCATTCATGGGACATGGGTGTCGCTGGCTGGCAGCATTTATTGCCCATCCCTAGTTGCCCTTGAGAAGGTGGTGGTGAGCTGCCTTCTTGAATCAATGCAGTCCACGTGCTGTGGGTTGACCCACAATGCCACACAATGCTATCATTTAATGGATGACAAATGATAGCAACAAATACATCTGATGGTAACTCCTGGCTATGGAAGGATGAATTGAGCACCATATGTTGCACAAAATTATGTCAACTGAATGTGATAGAATATGATGAACTTTATATTAGAATATTATCATTTTAAAAAATCTGACTGCAGTTTCCTGCTTACATCATGAAAAATCTGATTTCTGATCAGTTACATTCTATTCTCATATTTTATGCAGTGTGGAATATCACAGAACAAATTTATCTCCCAAGCTTCTAAGTGGTTGGATATTTAGAGTTGCCAATTCCAGTGGAGACCACAGTTCACGAGAACATAATAACACTTGAGTCAAGCCTGTTCCACGATTCAGTTTGACCATGGCGGATCTTGGGCTTCAATTCCACTTTCTCGCCCACTCACAATATTCTTTGATTCCCTGAGAGGCCAAAAATCTATCTATCCCAGCCTTTGAATATATTCAATGATGGAGCATTCACTACCCTCTGGGGAAGAGTGTTCCAATGATTCACAATCCTTTGGAGTGAAGAAATTTCTCCTCCTCTCAGTCCTAAATGATTAGCTCCTCATCTTGAGACAGTGCCCTCATGTTTTCGATTCCCCGATATCAGGGACCTTCCTAGCAACAGTGGTAACAAGAATTCAAAAAAGCATGATAGGATGTGATTTGTCTAGCAACTGGTAGAAAACTGCCGAGCAACAGCAGTAGCCAGCATTCTAAAAGCATTATGAGGTGTGATTTGCCCAGTAACAAGATTAGCAGGCATCTAGACTGAATCAGTTGTAATTGCCTATCAGTAGAAACAGTTTACCTAGATGACTGAGAGATCAGAGAAGTATATACATGCTAATTTCTAGAGTCAAGAAATTTGAGAGATGCAGACAGTTAAATTACAGAATGAAATATCAAAGAGACTAAATAGTATAATTGCCATAAACACTCAGAGGGAAGCAGGCTAGTTTACAATCAACACTCCCAGAGACTAGTTTCCATCTAACAGCCAGACTGGCCAAAGTCTTCAGAGAGGCTTGTTCCATCTGACATTTAGAGCCACAGCAGACTGCAGATATTCTCCATTATAAGATGCAATTTTGTACCTTCACTGAACAAACAAAAGACGGTTTCCCAGACCTGATCATCTAAGCTGTATTGTGTGGTCGCTATTAACTGGATTTGACTGGTTGGGTGGGACTTTCTGACCTCGCTCACCCCGAAACCAGAAAATCCCACCCGAGGCCAATGGACCTGTCCACAGTCTGCCTCTTGCCCGCTCCTATTCCCGTGGTGAGCAGAACAGTAACGGATTTCCCATTGACTCCACCCAACGTTACCATGAAACCTGTGGCATGGGGAGCACCATTGATGGAACCAGAAGATCCCACAGGCGTAAACAGTCGGAAAGTTCAACCAATTTCTCCTTCGTGGTGGCACAGTGGTTAGCACTGCTGCCTCACAGCTCCAGGTTTGATTCCAGCCTTGGCGACTGTGTGGAGTTTGCATGCTCTCTCCATGTCTACATGGGTTTATTCCGGGTGCTCCAGTTTCCTCCCACAGTCCAAATATGTACAGGTTATGTTGATTGGCCATGCTCAATTGCCTCTTAGTGTCAGGGAGATTAACAGGGTAAATATGTAGGGTTATAGGGATAGGGCCTAGGTGGGATTATTGTCAGTGCAGGCTTGATAGACCAAATGGCCTCTTTCTGAACTGTAGGGATTCTATGATTCGAAAACAATGTTGACTTTCTCTGATCATACTATGATTTTCTAAGTGCGTCGTTAAGAAGTATGTTACTTCTGAACTAGTTTGAATCTGTTCTCTTATGCAATACGCCACGTATACACAGTAATGGACATGTCCCCATTCTATAGGCCATTCTGGCTATCAGTGAGTGACTATACCTCATGCCACTGGGCTATGTTACACCAATTTGATGGCTGAAGCCAAAGGTGTGAATGTGGCAGGTTGTAAGTTGCAGCTTGGAATCATATTCTGCTGAAGTGTTGCCATGCATGAGAATAGTAGGGTAATGTGGGGGGAGTGGAGTGGAAGGGGTGGTGGCGTTGAGGTTACTATAGCTGAGCCTCAATGTGCAACATGTTGATATGTGGCATCTTGTGGAATGCAGCCTATGGCAATTTGGATGGAACACAACTATTTTATTTTACTTTGATTTCTTAAAAAGAGATATATTCTCCTGTATCTAATCTCCGGAAGAGTAAGTGGATTGAGTCTCGCCATCACCTCCTTCCAATGGTACTACACTGGCATACCTTTAGGAGAAAGCCTTTGAGTTCAAATCTGAGCAATCTTCCTGTCATCCAGCCATGAAAAAGGGACATTTGTAATACATCATTCCATCAGTTTAAAGTTTAAGTTTTTAAAGTTTATTCATTAGTGTCACAAGTCAGCTTACATTAAGACTGCAATGAAGTTACTGTGAAAATCCCCTAATCGCCACACTCCGGCGCCTGTTCGGGTACACTGAGGGAGAATTTAGCATAGCCAATGCACCTAACCAGCACGTCTTTCAGACTGTGGGAGGAAGCCGGAGAAAATCCACGCGGACACGGGGAGAACATGCAGACTCTGCACAGACAAGTGACCCAAAGCTGGGAATCGAACGCAGGTCCCTGGTGCAGTGAGGCAGCAGTGCTAACCACTGTGCCACCGTGCCGCCCAAAAATTCTGTTTGCACATTGGATTTGCCTTCACTCTATTTTTCTTGGACATTCCTTCACTTCCCACTCTCTTTTCCTGGAAAGCTTTGGCTAAGGCTACAAAATGTTGGAAGTACATTTAAAACCTTAATAAAGCTAATGGAATTGTGGAATCTTGCCTTTATCATCAATGATGTGGAGATGCCGGCATTGGACTGGGGTGGTGGGCACAGTAAAAGTCTCACAACACCAGGTTAAAGTCCAACAGGTTTATTTGGTATCATAGCTTTTGGAGCACTGCTCCTTCATCAGATGAAGGAGCAGCACTCTGAAAGCTCATGTTACTATAATAACTCAACCTCCCTGAGTGAACTGAAATACACCACCACAACGCTGAAGTAAGCTATGACGCAGACTATCCATAGATGATAAAAAGTCTCTGCAGGAATTGGCAGCACGGTAGCACAGTGGTTAGCACTGCTGCTTCACAGCTCCAGGGTTCCGGGTTTGATTCCCGGCTCGGGTCACTGTCTGTGTGGAGTTTGCACATTCTCCTCGTGTCTGCATGGGTTTCCTCCGGGTGCTCGGGTTTCCTCCCACAGTCCAAAGATGTGCGGGTTAGGTTGATTGGCCAGGTTAAAAATTGCCCCTTAGAGTCCTGAGATGTGTAGGTTAGAGGGATTAGCGGGTAAATATGTGGGGGTAGGGCCTGGGTGGGATTGTGGTCGGTGCAGACTCGATGGGCCGAATGGCCTCCTTCTGCACTGTAGGGTTTCTATGATTTCTATCTATGATATATTTTTACAAGCGAGTTAAGTTCTGCATATTGATGCTAGAGGCTCCAGTGTTTATTCTGTAACATTCCCTGACCACAAATCTATCCCACTCTCATTGCCTCTCATTGGCATGTGGTGGAAGGGTTTACAGATTGATTATCGACCTGTTTGATAGTGTCATGAACACATCTGCTGTGACTATGAAGACCTGGAGTGGGACTAGAACCAAGAACTTCTGACTCAGGGGCAGGGGACACTACCCATCGCGCCACGAGGTCTATTCAACCTTGCATGAATACTGAATTGCAAGACAAACAGCGAACAGTTGACTAACCCTGGAGAGTTGAGGTCACCACCTTCAATCTGTTCATATTCACTGAATTCCTGCAGAGACACGTCATCGAGGTTTTGTGATGAAAAATACACACATTGGTCCTTCAACATCATGTTAAGTGCACCGAGCTTTTGCTTCCTGAGGTGAGGAGAGTCATCCGTCCAATTGGTGAGGATCTTCTCTATTTCTTCCAAGTAGACCTGTCCAAGGCTTTTTGCTTGTGTGTTGTTTTGAGCGTGAAGGTGAGCTTGCTGCCACAGAAAAGTAGTTAAGTTCTCCAATTTCTCAATGAATTCAGGATCGAAATGTCTCTGCGTGTTGGTGAAGACTGACCATTCCGCACCAGACTTATTAGACATTTGATGCAGGAGGCCATACTGCTTGGCAAGTCGGAAGATTGGGTTCTTCATGCTCGCCCCGTGAATGTACTGGGCTCCTTCATCGACCACCGACTTGCCTGAATGCGAAACAAAAGTAGAAGAATCTACAAAGACTGACTTTCTCGACCAATAAATAATTGATCGAGTGAATCAGCGGCACAGTGGTACAGTGGTTAGCACTGCTGCCTCACAACGCTGGGGACCCTGGTTTGATTCCTGGCTTGGGTCACTGTCGGCATGGGTTTCCTCTGGGTGCTCCGGTTTCCTCCCACAATCTAAAGAAGTGCGGATTAGCTAACTTGACCCTAGCGTCATTGGGATTAGCAGGGTAAATATGCGGGATTACAGGAATAGGGCCTGGGTGAGATTGTGGTCAGTGCCACCTTCTGCACTGTAGGGGTTCTACGATTTATAATTAGTCAGCTTCTTTTCCTATTGGGCAATTCAGAATGACTAGGAAGGGGCAAGGTTTTATTCTGGATTTTTCATCTATCGCTAACTACCACAAGGATTTTTATTCTTGTTTCATGAGTGTACTGGACTCCTTGATCAATCATTGGTTAGCTAATGTATTGAGAGAAATACCTTAATTCAGATGTAATTACTGGGGCAGCATGGTGGCACAGTGGTTAGAACTGTTACCTCACAGCTCCAGGGACCTGGGTTCGATTCCCAACTTGGGTCACGGTCTGTGTGGAGTTGCACATTCTCCCTATGTCTGCGTGGGTTTCCCCCGGGTGCTCTGGCTTACTCCGACAGTCCAAAGATGTGCAGGTTAGGTGCATTGGCTGTGTTAAATAGCCCTGTAGTCCCAGGATGCGTAGGTTAGAGGGTTTAGCGGGGTAAATATATGGAGTTACGGGGATAAGGCCTAGGTGGGATTGTTGTTGGTGCAGACTTGATGGGCCGAATGGCCTCCTTCTGCACTGTAGGGATTCTATGATTCTATGTAGCGAAGTACTCTTTGAAAAACATTGGTGAAAGAAATATCGAACATCAAATTGCAATTCTCAAGACTTATTTTGTAATATTAGATGAATTGGAAAGATCATAAATCTATATTCAGTAGCTGTGTTTACTTTCTACAGCATCAAAGTTTAACAAGAGACTAGGGAAAATTATATATATGGCGAATTGAAAATGCAGTCATAAGACCATAAGACATAGGAGCAGAAATAGGCCACTCGGCCCGTCGAATCTGCTCTGCCATTCAATCATGGCTGATTTTTTTCTCAACCACATCCTCCTGCCTTTTCCCCATAACCCCTGATCCCCTTATCAATCAAGAACCTATCTATCTCTGTCTTAAAGACACTCAATGACCTGACCTCCACAACCTTCTGCGGCAAAGAGTTCCACAGATTCACCACTCTCTGGCTGGAGAAGTTCCTCCTCATCTCTGTTTTAAAGGATCGTCCTTTTAGCCTGAGGTTGTGCCCCCTGGTTCTAGTTTTTCCTGCGAGTGGAAACATCCTCTCCACGTCCAATCTATCCAGGCCTCGCAGTATCCTGTAAGTTTCAATAAGATCCCCCCTCATCCTTCTAAACTCCAACAAGTACAGACCCAGTTCCTCATACGACAAGCTCTTCATTCCAGGGATCATTCTTGGACCCTTTCCAAGGCCCGCACATCCTTCCTTAGATATAGGGTCCAAAACTGCTCACAATACTTCAAATGGGGTCTGACCAGAGCCTTATACAGCATCAGAAGTACATCTGGAATCTTCAAATTGATGGTCTTTAGTTTCTTAGACCTCAGCAGGAAGTTCTAGGATTTTGACTGTGAAAGAATGGCAATATATTTCCAAGTCAGGATGGTGTGTGGCTTGGAAGTGAACTTCCAGGTGCTGGTGTTCCCATGTACCTGCTGCACTTATCCTTCTAGATGGTAGTGGTCAATGGTTTGGAAGCTGCTGCTTAAGGAGCCTTTGTGAGTTCCTGCAGTAGCATTTGTCCATGACACTAAAATAGGAGTGACCACCACTCAGTCCTTGTAGAGATGAAATTCCATCTTCACATTGAGATGCCCCCCATCATATTGTGTGGTACCACAACCATGCGTATTGTACATAGTACACAGTGCTGCCACTGTGCCTTGGTGGTGGAGGAATTGAATGTTTGTGGAAGTTACCAATCAAACGAGCTGCTTTGTCCTGGATGATGTAAAGCTTCTTGAGTGTTGTTGGAGCTGCACCCACCCAGGCAAGTGGAGAGTATGAACTCACACTCCTGACTTGTGCTTTGTAGATGATGAATAGGCTTTGGAAAGTCAAGAGGTGAGTTACTTGCCACAGGAGTTTTAGCCTCTTACCTGCTCTTTTTCCTCAGTATTTATAGGGCTAAACCAGTTCAGTTTCTGGTCAATAGTAACCCCCAGGATGTTGATAGCAATGGGGATACCATTGAATGTCAAGGGGTGATGGTTAGATTCCCTCTTGTTGGAGATGGTCATTGCTTGGCATTTGTGTCGTGAAATGTTCTTTGCCACTTGTCAGCTCAAGCCTGGATCTTGTCTAGGTCTTAATGCAATTGGACATGGACCATTGCTGATAGCCCACAGCACCTCATAGATGCCAGTCTTGAATTGCTAGATCTGTTCAAAATCCCATTTAGCATGGTTGTGGTGCCTCACAATACATTGGAGGATATCTCAATGTGAAGATGGGATTTCATCTCTACAAGGACTGAGTGGTGGTCACTCCTACTGTTAGAGTCATGGACAAATGCTTCTGTGGCAGGCAGGGTTGGTGAGGATGATGTTAAGTATGTTCTTCCGCTTGTTGATTCCCTCATCACATGATGCAGTCCCAGTTTAGCAGCTAAGTCCTTTAGCACCCAGCCAGTGCGGCTTGTGGCGGTGCGACTGAGCCACTCTTGGTGATGGACATTGAAGTCCCCCACTCAGAGTACATTCTGTGCCCTTGCCACCCTCAGCTCTTCCTCCAAGTGGTGTTCAACTTGGAGTACAAGAGTAGGTGGGGAAGGATGTCAACTCGTCCTCCTGTCCCTCCAATCTCTCATTCCTGCAGCAGCCAGTGCTGTTCTACCTGGCCTTATCCCTGCCTCCCATTCCTCCTGTAGACCAATGGGAACCCCTAGCAAAATGCCGATGACCAAGTAATCCCTTTCTCCTGGTGACTCCTGTAAGGTCCAGTAGGATCAAATAGCACAAGTACATTTTCAGTCCTTGATGAATTTCTGGAATAAACGTTGATAAGAGTGTTGGAGAACTCTTGATAAAGCATCTCAGAAAGTCTCCCCATGTGTTCCAAAAGACCCCTTTTGTTCCTCGCAGGCAATGAACAGTGAAAGGTGACATACTTTTCAGTTGCACTTAGAATCCTCCACAACAATTTGTTTAATCCTAATTGGCTGGTCACTGTTAGGAGAGGGTGTTCGATCAAACTCTATCCATCAAAATGCCTCCTTAATGAGTACAAGCAGCCAATTTAAGTGGCAATCAGCCCCCCTTAATAACCCTCTGGGTGCTGTTCCTAGCATAACTCCTTTACCAAGACATAGCTTGTGCATAACACAGGCTAAAACCCCATCTCAACCAACACAGAAGTACTAAAAGCATCTGGAAGAAATCGCCCGCTTCCTGTTCACATGAAGCAAGATCTGGAAAATATTCAGGCTTGGGTTGATCAGTGGGAAGTAACAGTTGCAATGTACAAGTGTCAGACAATGACCACTTCTAACAAAAACGGAAGCTAAGTACATGATGAAGAAAGGAATAGGTATGTTGAGAGGGTGAGAAGAAGCAAATAGGGTGAAAATTTGAGTGGAATATAGGTTGGTTGGGCCGAATGGCCTGTTTCCAGCTTCTGCATCAGAGAGAATCATAGAATCCCTACAGTGCAGAAAGAGACCATTCAGCCCATTGAGCCTGCACTACCCACAATCCCACCCAGGCCCCACTCCCGCAACCCCACATATTTACCCTGCTAATCCCCTGACACTCGGGGTCAATTTAGCATGGCCAATCAACCTAACCCGCACATCTTTGGATTGTGGGAGGAAACCGGAGCACCCGGAGGAAACCCACACAGACAGGGGGAGAACGTGCAAACTCCACACAGACAGTGACCCAAGGCCGGAACTGAACCAGGGTCCCTGGCACTGTGAGGCAGCAGTGTAACCACTGTGCCATCATACCACCCCGATTCTAGCCATCTGTCAATGATATCTAATACATTATCACCACCACTATCAACATAAAAGGATCAAGCATGAGAGGGCACAGATTGAAGATGATTTGCAAAAGGTGGTTGGGGTCTGGAATGTACTGCCTGGAAGTGTGGTGGAAGGAGGTTCAATCAAGTAATCAGATGATTACTTGAATAGGAACAATGTGCAGGGTAACAGGGGAATGGCACTCAGTCATGATGCTTGTTTGGAGCACCGGTGTAGACATGATGGGCCAAATGGCCTCTATCTGTGCCCTAATAATTCTGTCATCCTGTAATGATTCAAGAGGATGTCTCACCACCATCTTCTCATGTGTATAAAGAATGAGCAGCCTTGCCAGTGATGCCCAAACCCTCAGAATGATTTAGTCTAAAAGACATGGGGGGGCGGGGGGGGGGCGATCTTACAATTGCGCCCTGCTGACCGATGGGCGGGGCTAGCCAGTGGGATCGCAAGAGAGCAGAGTCTCAGAGCACAAAAATCTGCACATGCGCAATTGTGCCCTCTGCTGCTATCAGCCAGCGTTCAGGTGAATTAGGCCCCGACCACTCCCTCTGCTGGTGAGAAATTGGTTTGTCAAAACTTTTTTTGCCTCAGTCACATAAGATTCAATTTTTAAGTTGCCCAAAAAAACGGTGCGAATTTCTCCCGTTTTCACGCTTATTCAGCACTTAGAACCTTTTTGGTAAGATAGACCATGGCCTTTCTCTGAAAGCTTATCCTTGCCTTGACTTTCCTGAGCCTAGCCTTGCAAATTATTCTCTGGCTCAGGCATTGTATG